>NW_025110071.1:494394-551143 GCF_011392965.1 Frieseomelitta varia
TAGCACATCTGGCAATTCTCGGCAGGGCCGAGGCTTTGTAGGAATTGACCTGACTGACGCCTCGGAGGGTTCTGTTCTGCGCCAGAACAATATTTTTAACTTGATTGCACAGCTCTTGCCTTTCGAAATCGATAACAATGCGTTTTATTAAATTTTCCTGTCTTGGATCAGCTAAATACACATTCTGCGAAAGACACGTTGCACAATCTACGATTTACCTTCAATGTTATTTCATCGTTTAATTGTTTGTTTAACTCGGTTTCGTGTTGAATTAACGCGAAGATTCATCAAGTTTTAAACGAAAAAGCGAAAGACGAGAGAAAGGAAATGTATAGAAGCCGATTAGATTAGAATTTCCTTACGAAAATGCTGAAATGCAGGCCTAATCGATCGAGAGTAATTGCGCTGCTCAGATAAATATGATCCACTGTTTCCCGTTTGTATCACCGAAAAAAGCTTGGCCGATACTTGTGCCTCTCGCGCGATAAACCCGGCGTTAACTAGGAGGAGAGCCACCGGTGGGAAAAACCGGGTGGGTGGGGGAGAGGGGAGGTAGGAAGGAGTTGAAATTAATTGAAAGTACAGGCAACGAGGTGCAACGTCGTTTAACAGCGAGCCAGTGTCCCGAACACGAGGGCACACGAAAATCTCGTAGGCGGTAATAATAAAGTAGGCGATAAATAACCGCGTTTAAGTGGTTAACGTAATTTCAGTTTGTACCCAAGCAGGACCATTAAGGCCATTATTGCGAATCTCTTAATTTGCGAAAAACACTGTTTCCTCAAGAGGGTTGCGGTAACGTCGTTTTCACCGGCGTTAAGTGGCAACCAGACCTCGAGATTGCGTTCTTGCGCTGGTTGGGGATATTATTCATTTCGGGGGTGGTAAGGTTCGCTGACGTTCTTTCTTACTCGATCCTCTCCCGCCCCCCCCAGCTTCTCGTTCTTTAATTTCACTTTGCTCGCTTTTGGAACGGTAAACAGGATGTTGAAAGGTGCGCGAATTACGGTCGTCTCACTCCCTTTAAAATATGTTTCCGATGATATTCTCTCTCTGGAGAGCAAACGCAGAGAGTTTTATTACGAGTATAAACAGGCGAGAACATATTTCCACTTCTTCGCGGGAAATATTCGCGGGAAATATCGTTGCACGGTGATACGATAGTGAGGTATCGATTGCTAATAAAAGATTTTAATTTAAAGGATTCTTAATTAAAGTGTTGAGTGGTCAGACCGATCGATGTAGGTAATTAGATTGACGTTTAGTTAATATAAGTTTCCGTTCTATCGCGATTCAGTTTCTGTTCAATTGATGAATGCTGAAAGCTAAAACGGACGAACGAAATTGACGTAGCTGATATTTTCTATATAAGAGTATTCATTTATTCATTTAAGGACTGCGCTATGAATAACGGAAATTAGATTATTACGCGAGTCAGAAAAAGATGTTCGTGGCTTAATTTTATATTCATTATGTTGCATCATAAATACCTAATTTATCCAAATATCCTTTCGTAACCACAAAATTGAAGAATTTAATGAAAGCTGAAAATTGACTGGAAGAAAATTAGAAACGAAACGTGAATTTCGTTAATGGATTAATGAAAAATTAAAGACGAAACGTTGCATCGGTGGACCAATGCAATTAACCTCAAACAGAGTAGCTATACTAAGAGACGGGAAGAGAGAAAGAGCTTTCCACACTTTTTAATGTTACAATTGAAAACAGCGTGATTTGCATATGCCATTTTTAAATCCAATGTCCAAAGGAAATATCGATGGAAGCTCGTGCGCGTTTCGATCCGAAGCGGCCAAGTTATTACATTTATCTTCTGATCGTTTATTTTTCCGCTTGTAACAACTTGTTAATACCCGTGCTCGGTTCGCATGAATTTTTCATGTCGGGTTCCATCTTTTCTCTCTTCTTTTTCTTTTTTTTTTTTCACCTCCTCGCCTAAATGATTCCGCGCGACGCAAACGCGGAACCCTTTCTCTCTCACCCTCTCCGTTTATGCTCTTTTTCTATCGTCTCTGTCTTTTTCTATCCCCCCCGTCCCCTCCCACGTCGCCCTGGCAAGCCGACCCTGTTAATTATGATTAATCATGTCTCGGAAATTAAAGCGATTAATCTTCCACGTTGTGACGACCTCGAGCGTGTTGGCCAGGCTTACGCTCGTGTAACAACGACCACGTGCACCAGCGTACGCTCCAACTCTATGTTCTCCACGGCGAAGTGGTTTTCTCAATTAGTTCAGCCGCTAATCGTTTCTCGTGACTTGCGCGCATTTTTTGGACGACGGACGCTCGGACTTTGGCGAAGCCAGCAGAATTTGAAAACAGACGACGATTTTAAGTTAGCAACCAGTGTACAAGTTGTAACGCATTTCTACATTCGCCTCTCTGTCTCGTCTAGACATGGACGTTGAATTTTCAGTTCGCGTGGTCGAAAACGATACGAGACGATATTCTTGTCTTGAATTCGTGATTTTCACGAGATAAGAAATGCCTTCTTTCGAGGGCCGACGAATCAATTTTCATTAAATTCTCACTCTCTCAATCTCACTTTTCACTTTTCACCTCAGGATTTATCCTTCACGCTCGCGTTACACTCGCGTCCAATAGAAACCCCTCCCCCCGTTTCGCCTCTTGTTTATCAAGAATTATCGCGACAATCGCTGATTTGGATCGTTCGTTCGAAAGGGTCTTCTAAAGTCAACCGAGCTTTCTCGTCCTCGAAGGAGGCGAGGAATTCCTGTTTCGACACGCCAGTCAAGTGTTTCTTATCGTCGGACGGGAAACGGGAGGAGCTGGCTAGAGCACGAACAAAAGCCTCTGTAAACCGTAAAAAGTAGGATCTATCGCGAATAAATAACCGCTGGAGAGAGAGAGATAGAGTGAGAGAGAGAGAGTGAGGGGGAGGGTTTAGAGTGGGTGGATGGTTGAAGAGGGGTGAAATGAATGCGTGCTACGTAGAAAACGGGGCTGGTCATCGTTGAATAGAAGTGTCAGAATGAAAGCGGAGAAACAGAGAGAGAGAGAAAGAGAGAGAGAGAGAAGAAAGGGCGACGAGAGAAAGAGGTTGGCGGTGAAGAGGGGAACGGTTTGGTTTTCGAGAGCGTGAAAACGCGGGGGTTGCACCTCTCTTGTAAAAGAGAAATAAATAAACTCGAAAGGCCGATAAAGTCGGTACCCGCTGTTACGACAAACTCGCTTCCTTTTACCCGGATTCACCTTTTCTCTTTGTTTCTCTTGTTCCTATTCACCCCGTCGCAGCCGCGCCTCGGTCGGTAATTCGAAAAGAGGAAGAAAAATAATGCCGGTGCCGTGACCTCTGTCACGCGCAGAACTCCGTTACTAGGTCGCTCTTGGATGCACGATCAAACCCTTCTGCATCCACCATTCTTTTTCGCCTGCGGATTTTCCACGCTCTGTACACACTGACCTACGCAAAATCGGCCGCCGCTAATTCTCCTCGCGAATTCTTCTTGATAAATCGATCGTTTTTACCGTTCAGTTCTTACCGCGAGAAATGGGAAACACTTTTTACTAATATATTTCACGCGCCTCTATTTTCACACGTCGTAGATCCGCGTCAGATTGTTTGAAAAGATCCACCGCTCTGGCATTTATAAGTTTTATTCCGCGACTTTTAAATCCAACAACAGATTAGATGATTGAAAGTTAGCAACGAAGCAACGTAATTGTATCGTATTGTTGGAGATATCAGTTGCTGTTAAGAATTCGATAATCTAATTTGTTTCTCTAGGACTCGCCTGTTGAACGTCGTCTGTTATTCGTACGTTCTTTATACTTCTTGACTTCTGATCGTACAGATAAAATGATAATTATGCCAAACGAAATAGAATCGCGATTCAAATAAAATGATAACTATGTATGCGAAGTAAGAGCAATAATTTGGACAGACTACGTTTCACTACGTACGTAACGTACCATTCGATTAAACTCTCTGACAAAACTCTTTCTCAACTATCCGACAATCTCTCTCAAAAACTTTCGTTCTCAACTATCCGCGCACTCATTCCCCGCGACCATTTATCCTTGCACCCGCACACTCCCTTGGCCTTCGTTCCCTCTGTCTCTTTCGCCCGATTCAGAGTTTCTAAAAACGTTACGATCGACCCATCCGAGGAACTTTACAACTATCTATTTCGTTATCTGATCGATTGTCCAATCAAAAGACCAAAAAAAAAAAAAAAAAAAAGAAAGAGAAAAAAGGAAGCAGACGTTGAAAATGCTCAAAGTCAATGACCAGAGTCGAAGAAATTTATACGTTCCAAAAAATTTATCTGCTTCATTCAAGCCCACGTTACCATTTTGCCATGGTTCCGTTCTATAGTAGGGAAGCTCTTCGCGTCGCATCGTGAATAGCGATATTTCGAAAGGCTGTCGCTGCACGAGAGGTTCTGCACGCAGAAACGCGGAATCCATACGTCGCCGCCGTTGAATTCCTTTCTCGAAGAGTCATAAACTACTCGAGAAATATCTTTTCCTGCCGCACGGACCGTTTTCCACGGCGTCGTACGTTCGTCTCGTGATACCGAGAGGGGAGGGGAAACGGAGACGGTGAACGGACGCAAGAAGGAAGCGGAAAACGAAGAAGAGTGAGGGGTGGAAAAGGGGAGGAGGAGGAGGAGAAACACAAAAGAAAAAAGGGGCGAGAAGGCGGACAAGCGAGCGAAAGGCGTAAAATCGCGGGAACCGCCGCACGCTGCGAGTACATAAACTCGAAAGCCCGATAAACTTTGCAGCTACGCCTTGCAACTGCAACGTTTCCTTCCCCTCTTCTTCTTCTTCTTCTTCTTCTTCTTCTTCTTCTTATTCTCCGCCAATTTTCCATCCCTGCTCTTCGCTCCCCTCTCTGTTTCGTCCTTCTCTTTGGCGAGAATTGCTTGGGACTCGATGCTCGTTCGTAACGCGCAAATCACGTACAAATCGTCAACTATTAAAGTCATCAGATGCTCAGTCACCGTTGCTACTCGCGAGAACGCGTGTAATACAAGAGTTTAGATTTTTTTCGTTAGTGGATCTTGGATTCACTGGGCGAGGAAGTGACACGCGAGAGAAAGGGAACTCCGCGTTTTGTG
The DNA here is from genome assembly GCF_011392965.1 of Frieseomelitta varia. NCBI lineage: Eukaryota > Metazoa > Arthropoda > Insecta > Hymenoptera > Apidae > Frieseomelitta > Frieseomelitta varia. The sequence continues at coordinate 499,499 of NW_025110071.1, forward strand.
GAAGAACTCTGCAGAGAACTTATCGAAGTGTCAGTCACCGATTTTGATGAAATTTGGCTTAAACGTAGTTTTCGAAAGAATATTTGACACGTATTTTTGTTTCTTCTTTTATATACGGCAATTGAAGGGATGTCAATTACCCTAACTGATCTGTAGACTACCCTATCTAAGTTGGGAGCTCGGAATTTATTTCATCAAATATCTCGGATATTACTGAAGATACAGTTTTTGTGTAAATTGATGAAATCGATGTTTTTCAACTGCGTGTAGCGTGTATTTTGTGAAGGAACCACTTGTTTGAACGATATATATTAAAAGAAAACGTATTAATGTAATTCTTGATTCTAACAAGTATGATATCACTAGAATTTTATTATTATTACAATTTGTCTTTTTATTACTATTATCTCTTTCGTCGTTTTTTTCTACTTACCTTTCTTCGCTGAAAGAAGGGAGATTGGATTTTAAGAAAGGCAGAAACAAAATTTTTTTAACGGGTCAAAGTTTGCCAAGTGCTCCACCAACGAGGCTGGAATTTTAAGAAAGTTGAAGCGTTGTCGACGCGACTGTTCGCGAAATCAACGCAGGGTGATCCATTAATTTCACGGAAACAATGTAACAACAACAATGGAGGGCCTCGCAGCCTGGAGATTTTGGTTAAAGTATATCTTCAATTATAGAAGCAGAGCGCGAGGTTGCTTTCCTCACTCATCTCTGTGTTTCAACAGGCTTCGAGTTCCAAAGAAAACTTTCACGCAACGATTAATTATTCAATCTGTAGGCGTTGTGAACAAAAACCGAACCGACAAGTGGAAACTTGTAGAATCAAGTAACTTTCAATAAATGACGAGACCTTTCAGTTATATTCTTTTTAACTTGTTATTCGTTCCTCGAATTTATTACTCGTGTTGTTGACGGCATGTAGAGCTTTTCGCAATTTCGTTCTCGAAATTATATCGTCGATAATTGAGGTTATGAAATTTCGGCAAGTCTGAGCTTTTTCAATCCCAAACTGATATCGTTGATCCATTGAAGACCACAACGATTCATGATTAGAATTTTAAATTTATTTTAATTTTACTACCAGTCCATGGAAAGTGGAAATGAAGTAAAATAAAATAAACTCTGTCATCTGTAATTTGATGACACTGTTTAAGGATCAATATGATCTAGAGCGTTGAAAAAGTTGTTTTGCTGAAACACATGTGAAAAGATTTAAGCTATCGGTATTTTCAAAGATAAATAATAGGATTACTTTGTAAATCGACTGGTCATGAACGTGAAACATATGTATCTAAGTAGTGGATGTACAGTCTGGAATTTGATCGGGGGCCATAACTCTCACTATCAAGTATTCATTCGGTATTGACTAATAGATGCAGTATCTGTCAGCCTGCTGGACGGCCAATACGTGCAGAAAATACACATACACACACACACACATACACACACACTATATACATACAGATACGTTCGCAATGGATAGAGCACCATTCGTTTAAAAATGGCAAATCGATGGCAGAGTGAAATTTTAGTTACGAGGCATCATTCTCGACGACTTTTAGATATTTGCGTATCGCAGCAAACTCAGCCTCCGCGGTAATTTATATTTGTCCGTAGATTTAGAAGCTTTCAAACCTTTTATCGAGTTACTATAAAAAGTAACAATAACTTTAGGAATTATCTTCGTAAACTTTCGTTCTTTTAACTGTAAATTTTGTAGTTGGTTCGTTCGTTGTAATTCGACGTTAATTTTAAACTACAAAAAAAAAAGAAAAAAGAATACATAAAAATCTGAACGAAGATGAAGATAGGGCTGCTGTTGCATGTCACCTATTTATCTCTCGAATAATTGCGTTCGCCAGAAAATATGACGGCAAAGAATTCGAACCACGAGTGATACAGTTTTATTTTTTTTTATGTCTTCGTAGCGTGACATTATCACAGTTTCGATACAGGTTTTAAGCTTGTAGCGCGAGTCGACGGTACATGCAATGTAAACCGGAACTCAACCCCCGACGATTGTCGTTCGAACGGAAAATCGAATCGACAGAGACCCTTGTCAAATTATACGTTGAAGATATTACCGTGGCTTATATTGAAGAATAAAAGAGAGAAAGAGAGAGAAAGAGAAAGAAAAAAGGGGGAAAAAGATTAAAAGGTAGAGGAACTGAAAAAAAAAAAAAAAGAAAAAATGGAACGATCCCTTTATTTCTTTATCGTTGCCTGGGGAATTCGACGTATTCCGGCGCATTGAACCGGTTAATACCGAATGTCCGAAGGTAATTATTCAAATTGATTATCCAACGGGCATTTGCACGTACAATTGGTCGACGTCGATCCGATCTTTTTTCGAGCTCTCCGCTAAAGCTCTCTCTCTTTCTCTCTATTTTTTTTTTTATTTTTCCTCTCTTCTCTCCTCCGTTGCAACATTGTAAACGATTCTGGCCGTAATAATATATTCGGACGTGATCGATCGATCGATCGGCGACCTCGCGCAAATGGTATAATTGATTTTTTTTTTTTTTTTTTTTTTTTGAAGCGGTCGCGGAATTTAAATTTCCACGAAAACCGACTTTCCACCGTGGACACGAAGAAGTTCGAATTACCAGGAACACCCGGGGGTTTCAGCTTTAATTCCCATGCAAATTCCTCCCTTCCGTTTTGTTTCCAGTCCGCGACAATTCGCGTACCGATCCAACGCTCCACCGTTTGATCTCGTTTTATCACCGGGGCAAAATATTTCGTTTCGTTTGGCGAACGCGAGGTATAGACAAAAATTATATCAGGTTGCCCGACAAGTCGGTTTTTTTCCCCCGTAAGCGTTGCAAAATGAAAGTAATTTCAGTTCAATCCTGGAGATCGGAGGACGTTTCAAGCTTACCTTTTTTAAGAATTGCATGCAAATTGATCAAATGTTTTTTTCTCGCGCATCACTCAAAAATGGAAAATCGAAACGTGTGTTTTCGACAACCCTAACGAGGAAAATTTGTTATTTCTTTCTTTCTTTATTCCGAGCGTGTGTCGTTGTAATATAAAATTCGCCGTTCCACGTACCGGTTTAACTTTGTTCTTTAAAAAAAAAAAAAAAAAAATATCTTCCTGGACAGTAGTGCAGTTCGCGTAATCTCGTTTTACAAGTCTCCACTTTCCGACACGCTTTACGACATTTCGGCGCGTCCTCGGTCTACTTATTGTCACTAACATAAGACGAAAGAAGCGTAGAAGGACGACGAGCCGATAATCGAATGGAATTTTCGTGCCATCGTCCGCCGCTGGAAATAATGCCACCGAGATGGATAAAAATGTTTAGAGGATAAAAAAGAAACCGTGTCCCCTGACGGAAAATGTAACTGCCGTGATGTAAAGGCTATTTGGGGGTGGAGGGGAGGAGGGGGACAATAACGTTCGAGAAACTGATAACGAGAACGTTACCGTGGCAATTCGTGATTGATAAGACGCAGGAACCGAACTGCGTATTCTCTTGAGAGTCGTACGAGGATTCCGTAGGAAATTATGATCCCGTGGAAAATCATTTCGATCGACGATCTTTTCGTACAAACGACTGGAAGTGCGATTGACTTCCCAGTTCTTGGGAATTTTTCTGACTTTTGGTACTTTTTTTTTTCTCTCTCTCTTCTTTCAAGTACGCAATTTCTTGGATACGTTATATATTTAACATGATTCAGTGTTTGCTTTCAATTAATTTGTTTCGTTATTCTATGTAGTTATTCTGTATATATTAGGAGGCTCTAAGAAAATTCTTGGAACAAAACTCCTCGTTTATATTTTTCCTCGTTAGATAATCTACGAATCAAAAGTAGAGCGAAACGTGTCTTTAATCTTTTCTAAATTTGTGTTCCGATCAATTCTCACGACGCTGATATTTAAACCCGCGAATAAGAGAATTACACGAACATTCTGATTATTCATGACGATCGATATTTGATATAAATTCCGTTAAAATTGAACGTGTCGGGATTTTCGGTCGATCTGTCCTTTCTCAAAGATTGTTTAATCTCGGGAGAGCTCGTTCTCCTCCAAAGGATAACAAACAAAGAGCACGTGAACCAACCAAGGGAAACAGAATCACTCGGAGCTAAATTCTTCTGTCACAGAGAGGCGAGGAAGTGTCCTCTCGCGAGGGGTCGGTAAAAAACGAAGAATTCAAAATTCTATCTCGCCTGTTGCCACCGAATAACTTCTTCCGCCACTCGTTTTTTTCTCATAAGTTTCCCCGACTTTATTAATCGCGCACATCCAAAGGACAGGGCTGCGGGAAGAACTGCGCGAGTACACGCTCCGAGAGAGCGTCAGAGGAAGAAAAAAGGAATTTCATCGGCGTGGCAAGAGTCACGAAACATGCGCCCCATAAAAAAAAAAAAAAGAAAAAAAAAAAAAAAAAAAAAAAAAACGAATTCGGCTGATTCCCCTAGCTTTATCTCTGGCTGGCTAACGCTGAACAACTTCTCCCGCGATTCCCTATGAACCGTCAAACAATTTATTGAACGTCGCGCTGGCGTATCAGTGACGTTTATTTCGAGCCGTAACGTTTTCGCTTTGCAGCTCGTTCTTTTTCGTCACAGTCGGCACTCGACGTACTATAACTGCCCTTCTTTCTCTCGTGCGTACGTCCGTCTGTCTGTCTGTCTGTCCCTTTCTCTCTGTTTGCGTTTCCGGTGTTTTTTTTTCTTTTTCACTGTTTTTCCGTCTCTCTCTCTCTCTCTCCCTTCCTCCCTTTTTTCCCTTTTTTTTAATTTTCGGTAACCAGTCCGGTCGGTGCGGTCTGTCGGCAGTGAAATTGTCGAAATCGATCGGGCGTTTTCGACGACCGGGTCCCACGAGTGTGTCCGCGCGAAATCCATTTAAATACACTGGCCCATTTTTGCTCACACCGTGAGCACGCGAATTGAAACGCGATTCTTTTGCCCGGTTGCGGGCACAGAGCGGCGGCAGAGTGATACGGAGGGGGGGGAAAAAAGGAGGATATCGTCGAATGAAAAACCATTCGCAGCAACCGTGAAATATTAATAAAGTTACGCCGGTATACTTTTTTCCCGCCGTGTCCCACCCCTTTCTTTCTCTTTCTCTGTGTGAAACAGTTCACAGAGATAATTTCCCTGTGTTTCGCGTCCCCTATTCGGGAATCTCGCGAGTTGTGCATTCGCATTACCGTTCGACGTTCGAGTCGGTGTAATCTCGTTTGTGTGCAACTCGACAGTTCGTTTTCTCGTTTTCCTTTTCTTTTCTGTTTTCGTTTTACGAAGAGGCAACAATTCTTTCTCACCTTGGAATAATTCGATTTCGCTAATTCTGTTCATTGTTTAGGAACGAGTGGAACGTTCCACTTCCATTTCCACTTGTGGGAACGAAGGATGGAAATTAAGTCCATGAGAAAAATTCATGTCGTATCGATCGAAATTTTACTTCTGCAATTCGAAAATACACTCTGTACGTGTCACGAACACTAAGTTACAAGCGTACACGTTTCAGGCAAGTGTTTTATCCTTCGTTAAATCAGGCGAATCGTTAACAAACTGCGTGTGATCGTCTGGCTCCACCTGCGAGGCACGCCGATTACGTCGTTGATCCAGCACGGAACGTAACGCGAATTGATATTGCAAACGGGAATTTTCGGGACACGGTCGAAGCGATCAAGTCACAGAGAAAATGGAAAGCATCGTCGGAGTGATGTCAGCGAGATAAACAGGATCGTCGTGCGTAATTATGGCAAACGCCCGCCAGTCAACGCAGAATCGTTCCTCTCTCTCTCTCCCCCTCGGCTCGCTTGTTCGTCGTCCTCTCTCGTATAATGGAATTGTCTGGTCCATTCAACTGGCACTGTAACGTTTTATTTCGACAAATAACATCCACGTTTGTCCGCGGTAACAATATGAAGCCGAATATATATTAGCGATTAAAAGATCGGTACGTGGGAACGAAATGGAAATTGAACTGGGACTGAATTATTACGAATGCGAATTGTTTCAAATAGGGGGAGAAAAGGGGAAAAAATAACGAACGTCATTTGACATTATAAATATTCCTTTGTTCGCCAAATGTAGATTGTACGTTACTGATTCAACGTTTCTCGATTTTCAGCGGATTTTTGCCGAGTTGTTATGCAACACGGCAATCCATTGTCGCGATATTTGAGCTAATTTAACAAAAACATGCGTCAGGCAAAAATTTTATCGATATTGAGTAAAGAAGCCTGTTAGTATAAAAAGAGCTTTGCAACGTTGCACCCTTATTTGAAATATTTAATTGTTTCTCTACGTTTGAGAATTATTCTTGTCAATTTTTCATCTATTTGCAACGGTGTCAAACGAAAAGGAAAAAAAAAAATAGAATGCCATTTAAAAAATTCAAGACGACTTCTGCTTTTAACAGTACGTTCTTTCAGTAATGAATCCTAAAAATGCTGCAAGAATACTTTTTCTTTTTGAATCACGAGAACACAATTTAAATATCACTCATGGCTGATTCACGTTGCATCTTTTGTGTAAATGTATACTCTTTTTCTTTTTTTTTTTTTTTTAACAAAATGCCGGTGAACAAGCGAAAAATATTCTTTAAAAGATGTGCTGACAGGATTTTGGCTCGAAATGTTTGCTACGCACGTTACGTGAAAAATTACACTCACGGGTTATGCGCACACAGGCAACGGTATAAAACGGCTTGTCAAGAATTCGCATATGTGAGCTTCATTTATGACAAGCCCTATTATGAAAATTTGACGTACTGGTACGTGACGCACATATATTTTAGCCTGCTTTATCGGTCACATATAAATTCGATGCTCTAACCCGTCATTCATTGCACATAAGCGACTATTTAAACGTCACGTTGGACATCAACGGGCACTGATTTATCGATGGTACTTAAATTTGACACGCAATCGCGTGAATCGGCCCGAACAGATCAAGATTAATCAGTTTCCATGCGAAAACATTCTCTCGTTGCCCTTCGAAACATTAGTATCCCCATAAAGAAATTGACTTTCACATTGATTTCGTCGTTGATCGATGTCGAGGCTGTTAGGAATGATTGAAAAATTCTTGTTTCTAAAATTCCTAAATTTCTAAAATTCGAAGTTTCTGTCAATCAGTTGACACAAGTCTTTCACTTATCTGGCAAATTTATTTATTTTTACATACATGCGTATATAAGTTTAGTACGTTATATATTAGAGTATATCTCCATAAAGAAATTGACTTTCACATTGATTTCGTCGTTGATCGATGTCGAGGCTGTTAGGAATGATTGAAAAATTCTTGTTTCTAAAATTCCTAAATTTCTAAAATTCGAAGTTTCTGTCAATCAGTTGACACAAGTCTTTCACTTATCTGGCAAATTTATTTATTTTTACATACATGCGTATATAAGTTTAGTACGTTATATATTAGAGTATATCTCCATAAAGAAATTGACTTTCACATTGATTTCGTCGTTGATCGATGTCGAGGCTGTTAGGAATGATTGAAAAATTCTTGTTTCTAAAATTCCTAAATTTCTAAAATTCGAAGTTTCTGTCAATCAATTGACACAAGTCTTTCACTTATCTGGCAAATTTATTTATTTTTACATACTTGCGTATAAGTTTAGTACGTTATTAGAGTATATACATATTTATTTTCAAATGAAGTCGTACAAGTGCAATTTGACAATGGAATCTATCCTAACAGAATCTAAAATAATTCTTGATAGAATTTTCAACAGAATTATTTTACAGAATAGAATCTAGATAGAATCTAAAATAAGTCGACGATATGTGAAACTAATTATTTTTCAAGATATTACAAACATGATATACTGAAGGAGATAGTGGAAAGGTAGTAAAAGCGGATTTACTTATTCCGTTAGTACTCTCACGCACTCTCTTTAGTCCTTTATCCTGCACATCCGCTCGTTGTAAATAAAATTCTCCACGCGTCGCCAAGTCAACGCTGAAAAACACCCAAGCACCTCCTGAAAGGACTTAGTTCAAGGAACGTAAAGTAAAGGGAAACGTTTCGCGATCCGCAAAGAACAAATACGTCTTACGAGCAACGGTTCAAAGAAACAATAAGACTACTCTGCGAATGTAATCTGTCTCGAGACAGTGGGAAGGACTAACAACACGATCTTCGATCCTGATTGCGAACTTTTAACAGAGCCACCGAATTAAAGCTGATTTTTAGCATTCTTACATTTGACAAAATCTAAAATCTACAATTTGGCACAGTGTGTTTGATAAGAACGCTGTTTCTCTGAAAAAAATATCCTTTTTGTAAAAGATTTTGCACAGATCGAAAAATATCAGTACACACCTAAAATATACACAATTAATAGTGTGTCCAACTAGCGATTATTGATTAGACGCGACGAGACATGTAATTGTATCCGATTGTATCTGTGGAAAATCCGATTTTACAAAATACGAATATTTCTATTCAGGGAAACAGCGTCCACGTTCTTATTAAACGCGCTGTAACTTTGTTCGTAAATTTCCTTTCAATTGAACGCTGCTTTATTGCTTCGCGATCTCTCGCTGTTCAGTTCGACTGTATATCCAAATAAATTCCACTTACTTCGATATTTCACTGTTTCAATCCGAAACCGATAAAACCTGCGGGTCCGATAACTTCCTACAAACGGACCTAGAGCCAGTTCCTTCCTTCTATTGCGAAGTTCGCCGCCAGAAATAAACCGCGAATTACCATCCCGGTGAAGGACGTCGCCAGATAGAATACTGTATTCTTTCGGCGAGCCTATTGCCCCGGGGGAAAAAAAAACGTGGACACCGGGGTTGGCATCGACCGGGGTAGGAATAAGGTGCATGAGGGGGTGGCCAGAGAGAGAAAGAGAGAGAGAGAGAGAGAAAGAGAGAGTCGAAGTCGACAACAGTACGTAACAGCTGACGCCATCAACTGCGAGTGGAGGCACCTTCCATCGGGGCCCGTATTTCTCTTTCGTGGAACGAGCGCCATCGTCCTTCGCGGTGCTTGGATGGTACTTGAATACAGAGCTTCCGCACTTCAATCCATCTGTCTACTCTTGTTGAGAGTCCGCCGTCCTATTGGTCGATGTTCCGAACACACGCGGGAATGGGCTGTGTTCGGTCATGGGAGATTAAAACCGGCGGAAAACGAAGTCGTCTTTTGAATCTGTTTGGCTAGCGTTGCTTTCGAGATTGGGTGGCTCCACGGTTCCACGGACATTCGGGGATGTTTCGTCAGAGGTCACCGGGATTAAATTCCTACTTTTTCCAGTATCTTTTCCATCTTGTTCGTTCACGGGGCAGCGAAAATGATGAAAAAGAGTCCTAACGGGTAGATGTTGGTTTCATTGCCAGAATCTGGTTTCGTGGAATTGTCAAGTGTTAATCGTCGAGTTCTGCAACGAATTTCAGTCATCTTTTACTAGTGAAATTAATGAAGTCGTGTTATTAAATACAAACGACTTTGACAAAGTTTGGTCAGACAGAAGTATTGTTACACAAACAGGGTGTTTGATAACAGAGTAGAAAATTTAAGGGATGTTCGTACAAGTTAAAATAAGACTGTTCAGACTGTTAAAATATCAATTACATTTTTTCATTGAAAACAATTTCAGTTTCTAGTACGTTTAATTAATACATCTCTCGATACAAACGATAAAATTATCAGCATCAAAAGAGATTTCTCAATATTTCACGTAATTTTCCACATTGGCCGTACGCGATACATAGCACGCTGTTTCGAAATCCGTGGAACGTGTAAAAAGCATCAATAATTTTACAACGACGAAAATCGAGGATTCATGTGCTTGTCGATTCGCTTTTTCTCCCACCGCGTCGTACACCGGTCAAGAAAATCGATCGAACAATATAACGAGATCGTGAATCCGCTTCCGCAGCGTGCAACGTTTTTGCAACCTCGGCTTTTTTCTCTCGCGGAGTCGGTCGTGCAATAATTTCGCCACGCAAAAACCATAACTAATTCCCAATGCAAACAGTTCCTCCTTGTTGTTATTTACCAGGGATTTTGCGACCGGGAATAACTGCATTTCGCTTGTTTGCGCAACGAGAATATTGCGGTGTTTCTCGTTGATCGGTCATTCATTCGCTGCACACATCCGCGTGTTATTATAAAACAGCGGCCTTTTAAAGCGTGAACATTCAATTTCTGTTTTCCCCGGGTATTCACGCCGGGGGGATTCCGTCCTACCCTTTCCTTCTAACTCGTCGTGTGTCCCTCTCATTCCTCCGCCGCTCCTCCCTCTCCACCCGTATCCTGTGAATTATTAAATATCGATTACGGGAAATCGCGGCCTGTTAATGGAAAAATGCAATATTCAACCACGACAAAGCGACGTAGCCGCGAGTGAATAAATTAATTACGAATCCCGATGACTTCACGCTACGCTGAATAATCCGTCCAGAATGGGGACAAGTTTTTCTACTTTTCCACCCCGCTGTTCTTTATCGTTTCCTCCTTTTGCCTCCCGGATGTTTCGATCTTTTTTTTTTTTTTCACTTTTGCGATGTTTATTATATTTCTCGGCGATTGGAGAGATAAGTAATAATTGCGCGGACTGCGCGTAGTTTTCCAGAGAAGCGTATTAAGAAAATAGAAATTCGTTTGCTGTAAATGTTATATAGCCTGTGCTTTAATTTAATTTCCCACGAATGCATAACAATCCGCAGTCTACCGAGTTAGAGTAAAGAAGCGTGTTCTTTCGAGATACTCTGCATGTATACTAATTTTTTTATCGAGTGTATATATACTTGCAAGAAATTTCGCGCGAAATCTAAAATACAAATCTTCTTCGCACGTGCAAGATGTTCCTTAATTAGCGACATTGTCAGGATCGTAATAATGAAAACAGGATTGATTGCGCACAAGGATAAAAATGACCGATAGAAAATTAACAAAATTCAATGTGTGTCCCGGTGTGTGCCGTCGCAATTTACATTTCGCGGCGGATGCTCGACGTGTGAATAATTAATTATTAAATCAAGGGGGCGTTGCGTCAATTTTCATCGGTCCCGCATATCGTTAAACATTGTTTCGTCAATATGGAAATACGATGCGTCCGTCAATTGTTGAAGTGTTGCCATAACGTTGACGAGGCGCGCGTTTCACCGTTTCGATCATCGGGTGCAAATTATTTATTTCACCCTTCCCGATTCCGGGATTTCTATTAACCGGCTACATTTAATTAATGAACGCGCATCTCATAGCTCGTTTCCAACGTTTCGATAGTGCAGATTTTCGCAATCAATGCGCGCGTGTACATTATTTAATGAAAATACGAAGTTGGACTAGAAGGGGTCAAGAGTTAATCGAGTCCATACAGGGGTGTAACCCTTCGTTGACCCTTTGACCCTCAACGGTAGAGAGTAACGAAGTTCGTGGTTTGATTTTGGTATTATGTAGGCACTGCATCGGTCGAACGTTATTCTATCGTACCCATGAGTTCGATCCTATTTATTGACACCTTATTGGTTCGCGATATATCGGTATAAATATGTATTCCAATTTCCCAAGGTTTTTAAAGTTGCTCTTTGATGTAATTCGATTATTCTTTGTCATCGAGATAATTAAAGGGTGTACAAAAAATATTATCCTTGTCAATTTCTCTTTCTATGAAAAAAATGAAGAAATATTCTAGTATCCTTAGTTTTCACATTCTGAGATAGTGAAATCATGAAGTTGGGAGAGTGAAAATAAATAGCAACTGAAATAAATAATATATATTTATTTTTGAGGAAGAAATTATCATATACGTTCGTACGTCTTGCATTTATATTTGTATCATATACGCTCGTACGTCTTGCATTTATATTTATATCATATACGTTCGTACGTCTTGCATTTATATTTATATCATATATACACGTACATCTTGCATTTATATTTATATCATATACGCTCGTACGTCTTGCATTTATATTTATATCATATACACTCGTACGTCTTGCATTTATATTTATATCATATATACACGTACATCTTGCATTTATATTTATATCATATACGCTCGTACGTCTTGCATTTATATTTATATCATATACACTCGTACGTCTTGCATTTATATTTATATCATATATGCACGTACGTCTTGTATTTATATTTATATCATATACACTCGTACGTCTTGCATTTATATTTATATCATATATGCACGTACGTCTTGCATTTATATTTATATCATATACGCTCGTACGTCTTGCATTTATATTTATATCATAGACGCTCGTACGTGTTGCATTTATATTTATATCATATACGCTCGTACGTCTTGCATTTATATTTATATCATATACGTTCGTACGTCTTGCATTTATATTTTTATCATATACGCACGTCTTGCATTTATATTTATATCATATATGCTTGTACGTCTCGCATTTATATTTATATTATATACGCTCGTACATCTTACATTTATATTTATATCATGGGGAAATTTTTAATTTTCAAAATTTCGAATTTCGCTGCGACCCCGAAGATCTAAATTCGCTGTCAGCCTGATAAATGCAATCTTTCACAACTTTCTTCTCCCCATTCTGCGTTTTAAATTAATCTGTAATTATATTTTTTGTAACTCTAATGAGATAGAAATCGGCAGAATTTGAATCGTATCGTAATCTGCCTGTTCGATAATCACCACTGAGAAATCTTTGAATTTTTCTTGCCGGCTCATGGGGAATGATTTTTGGTGCAGTCAGGAAATATTGATCTCAAAGAAAAGTTACGAGGAGAGTTTCACGTTGATTTATGACGTTAATGCGTTTGTTACTTGGCGAAGCGTTTATACGAGAGTGTTGCAGGAAATCGCACCGTCATCCGAGGGTTTTCGAATCGTGTACCATTTACGATTTTAGTTTAAACGCTTAACAGTATAACATTCGATCGAAGGGCTTCCACTTTTAATAAAACTTTGATTGTTCGACGCGCGTAATTGATGTATCGTGTAGAAAAACTTTACAATAATTCAACTATTCGATTAAAAATAGACACGCGTGCTATATTAACTCTTTGAACTTCTTTATATAAAACAAATATAATAATCGTGCCAGAACTTTCGATAAAGAACGTATTGGAACTTAGGAATAATTAATTTGCTTGCGTCACAGAACGAATGAGATATAGCCGCGGGTGACTGGAATCGGGAATCGGAATGATTAAAGATTCCTCGGGGATCCAAGCGAAGAATATTTTCGTGGATGGTATGGATGGTCTACGTAATAAATAAGTAGGGGTCGATGGCGTTGTAAATGTCCGTCGTAAAGTGATTTAGCCACTTCATTGGCTTATAGAGGGTTGAGTGCAGACGCCGGCTACATAAATGCCGGCCAAAGAGATTCACTCTGTTGCTCTCTTCTCTCGCTGCGTCTTTACGCTGTTTCTCGTATGTCTGAGACGTCCATCGCGTCGGTCGCGTAAATCCCGGGTCTGTACGCGAGATTCCGCGGTTTACTCTCCGCGGAACTGAAGATCCCCAACGAACGTAAAACGTGCCTTTATTTTTACGCCGGATTTAACTAGTGGCCGGCCGGTGGACTTTTCAAACCGATCCTCCTCGTGAATTCACGTTATGTCGATAACTGGCCAGCCACTAGCCAGACTATCGGATTCCCTGTTTATCTTTGCCTCGACGTCGACGTGGCTGGACTGTTAATTTTACAGCGTGCGAACCACGCGAATGAGAATGGCCAATCTTTGACTAGAATAATCCAGAAGGACGATCGGGAGTATGAGTTCGCGGACAGGTTTTCGAGAACTGGCCCTTTTCAAGTTTGTCAGTGTCGTGCACCGGTGAAGATAAAACGTGGGATCCCCTTGTTCTTTAGGGACTGGGATTAACACTCGCTATTGAAATATTACACTTTGGGGAAATATTAACACTTTGCGAACCGACGTCCGTGCTACGTATCTGTGTTTCGCGTGAAGAAATCGTGTTATTACGGGTGAAGATTGGAAAAATAATCGGGAGAAATAAGATCGCGTGAAAGGAGAAGTATTGCGGAGGACATTTCGTGAAATTAAAAATTGGATATTGGTTTCGAGAGAAGGAGAAGAGTATGTAGCCTACGATCGAAATCGTTAAAACTTGGAGATACTGTCTTTTAATTTCGGATCGATTTAAAGTGGAGCTCTCTAGTAGATCTCTGTCTCACATTTGAAATGCAAGGTATCGGATATTCTGCAGGTTAGGCTTAATATTTCTGTCTCGAGTGATAAAACAGCGAAATGGATAGATATATCTCGAGCAAAATGGCGATCGTGACAAATAAAACTTATACTATATAAACATACACTGTAATATATGTTCACATAATTTTTTAACGTTTCAGATCTGTCACTGCTATTTCGTACATGTACGTTTATATACAAGAGTATATATATATATATATATATTACATAAAATGTATCAATAGTGGATGCTTTTTATTTGTCAGTTTCTTTCATCTAGTTAATCGATTATACATCTGAAAATCTAATCAATGACAGAATTAATTTTTTCTTCGAGTATCTTTTCACTTTCTTAAATTCAGAAGATAAGAGAACGCATAAAGATGTGCGTATGCTCTCTAAACTCCAAAGCATCACTCGGAGCATAACTGACTATACTTCTCGAAAAATTTCAATCTAATCTGCTTATACATATTTCTTTCCGCTTCGCTTCGTCAAATTCAAACGGTCTATAATCTTTGAAGCTTCCCTCGTATTCTACAACTAGTCAACTCTTAGATCAACATCTCATTAATTTGTTTCTTTCATTCAAATCTCGAATCTCTCTATTGCACTTCGTTTGCTTATCATTTATCGAGATGGTCTCACGATGCCAGTTTGTCGATGGAATATCGCACGATAGAATCAGAGAATTTCTCGTCCGTGACACTGATAGATCACCGCGACATCCGCGAAATCGAGAAGCCGATTTTCTTTTTAATTCCCAGGCCTGGCAACTTCCGGATGAGAGGCCAGCATGGAGAAAACTCGCCGTAAGCGGTGAAATTACCGAGGGACGGGCGTTATCGTCCGATCGAAGTGGGCGGGACAACTTGAACGAGCGGTGCTCTTCGAAACGCGACGTTCAAGTTCTGATTGAGCCTGTTTCACGAAATGGCCCGGGCAAAAAAAAAAAAAGCGTTTCTTGATTATGCTGCTATCGGGATACTCTAATTGCCATTAACTTCCTCTTCTGTACTGGCAAAAATCGACGGGCAATCCCTCCCCTGTGCGGATTAACGAAATCGTATTAAGTTGATCCTCATCGTGGAACGATTTTGTTGACCAAGCTTTGTATGATAGGTACTCTAGTCGCGCTTGATGAAACGACGGAAGTTCGAGACTTGGTTAGAGTAACTGGATTTCCCAAAAACAGAGATTATTGTACGATTATTTGACGACAGAATGCAAAGAGAAGTTTTTTCGTTCCAATCGAAAGTGTGTACACGTTGATCGAATCATTTTCTGAGTGCGTTAATCCGTTTAAATAGAATTTTCTTTGAATTTCCTGATAACATTTTGACAAGGAGTGTCCGTTTTTTTAAACAAACTTTAATTTTTCAAACAAAACATCTAAACTTAAGTTTTTGAGAGACTGACAGTTATACCTAGTTGTAGTCGGTTCCTTAGGAATTGCAATAGATCGAGAAAGATTTTTTATTATCGTTCGAATATTCCACTGTTAAATAAAAATAAAAAAAATAGAAAAAGCTCGTCTTGATGGCTAAAGTGTATTACGGTACGTTCAAAATGTATTTTTAATACGTGATTGCTCCAATAACGTCAACAGATATCGTATCCGCCACTCGTAACGAAAGAGTTCAATTTATAAATTTCCAACTTTCATGACCACTCGGATTTTTCTATTACCCAGGTAATACTCCTTCGCGCAGCGATATAAAATTTTCGCCATTCGCTCTGCACTTTAATCGCCGTGAATATTAAAATCGTTCGCGTCGCGATCAACGATCTGCGCTTCAAAGGAATCAAGAACAGATTCAAGAATAACAAAAGAGCTCTGCTTCGTAGAAACTGCTTCTCTAGAAAGAAAAGGGAAGAAACTTTCCCTATCAAAGCGAAGTGGCGAAAAATTCGCGCGAAACGAGCAGCACAATGAACGACGGAAATAAGCACGGTGCGCACGGGGCAGCCCGGGTGTCGTCGAGAGCAACAGGAAAAAACAGAAATCGTTCAGTTTGTTCGAATGGGAATGGAATGATGGAGGCTGATCCGTGAAGAGAGCGAGAGAGAGAGAGAGAGAAGGGAGCGGTTCTTAACGGTAAGAGGGCATGGAAATCGTACAAAGACGATGAAGACGTCAGACCGCTTTTCCAACGAGCACCGATGCTTAATCGAGCAGATAAATCGCGCTGAGGTACACGTCGCGAAACGACTCTCTTGGAATAAGGGTCCTCTTCCGTCGAACTCGACGAATACTGGTAGAGTTAAGGGGGGTAAATAGAAAGAAAGAACGAACGAAAGAAGGGCAGGCACGTTGAAGGAACAAAAAAAAAAAAAAGAAAAAAGAAGAAAAAAAAAAGGGAAAAGGAAAAGAGAGCAGAAAACTAAAGGAGGGAAAACCTTATGGCAGAGCTGCAGAAATATTTGTTTACTTGAATCTGCGAGTACAATAACGGACGAAATTTCGTTTACGCGGAGGAGGAGAGAACGGCGAAACGACGGTATCGTAAAAGTAAAAGCGACGTTCGTTCCTTTGATATCGAAACTTGAATCGCGAGAGACCGTTCAGTTTGCCGAGTTTTTGTCAGTCGCGAGTCGTTCCGCGCCGCCTCGAATATCCCTCCGTGCTGTTGCTTTCCCTCGTGCAAATGTAAATAGGTGTCCCTGCGTATTTTTGTCTACGATTGTTTTTTTTTTTTTTTTTTTTTTTTTGAATTCTAGGTTTGTGTTAGTGATGAACGACGGAGAGATCATTTCTGTTGGTTGAAATAGGATTCAGTGATTGGGAGTGATTTTGAGACAAATTAGAATTTGGCTAGAAGTTTTACAGAATGATGATAGATATTATTTAAAACGAGCATCGACAGAAGAGTCTTTCTCGTCTTTTAGAAAATCATCTTGAAGCAGCATCGGAAGTATTTCGCTCAAAATTTTTATATTGAGACTCAACAATTCTTCAAATTGCTGTGCTGTGTTGAATAGAACAGTATCGTCTGTGAACAGCGTCAAAAATATTCTGCTTGGAATCTTTATATTTTTTAAATCGCATTGAACCGGTCGTCAAACATATCGTAAGTAGTTAACGCAAATATCTAGAATTCTCAAGTGATTCTCCATCGTTTCTTAGAAGATCGTCGCCGAACCAAAAATATCCCGCGTGAAATTTTCATTCCCGCTTACGTTCGTGATTTTAATTTCACCGCAAACACCGGCTGGAAAATTTATGTAGAAATATTCATCGTCGGTGCACGGTGCCACGTCTCTCTCTCTCTCTCTCTCTCTCTCTCTCTCTACTCTTTCCTCTTACGAAGGAAGTTCCGTGTAGTTGCGCGCGACGGTGTAATTGGAGTTCGAAAGTTTTGGATTCATTAGTGCCGAAGCAGTCTCATCTTGAAGATCTAATTCGTGATACTTCGGGGATAGGCCGAGAGGGCGCCTGTTACTTTCAAGGACTTTCGAAGAATCCCTCGTTCGCCTTCGGTTCTCGCGTACGTGGCCCGATTCCTCGAATGGTTCCCCAAGTAACGCCACCCCTCCCGACAATCAAAGGCTGAAAAATTCCACCGGTTATATTAACTATCGTCCTGCCGCCGGGAACCGCTGGTATTTGTTGAAGGGTTCTTACGTTATTCAGCCCGCAAAACGTGTGCCCTCCGTGAATATTCATGCTTGGGAACGAGGGTAATGAGAATTAGAATGCGTCTCCAAGTACGTGACGCTGAAGAAACGGGACTGACTTTGCCGTGATGCCTTGATGCTCACTGATCTGAAATATAGATTCAGAAGAAAAAAAAAACCGACCGATGTCTCTCTTCGAAACTGGAATACAAATTTATTGTGAAAGTGTGATTATTGTGAATTTTACGTCGTCGAAATATTTGTTATTTAAATTACTATGTCTGAAATACAGATTCAGAAGAAGTGATCGTGTTTGGATTTATTGTCATATATTGTATAATGTCAATATCTGCTTTAGATTTGTCCGCGTGATTAAAAGAAATGATTCCGCAAAGGAACAGAAAATACCAGTATCATTTTCGCGCGTTTCGTCCCCAAAAAGAGTTTTGCTTAACTTTTTGAGAAATTCGAAAAGTTTGCTCAAAGTAATTTCCAAGTAGAGAGATAATTTTACTGCCCGCTCTAGATAAAGAATTTGTCCACGCGATTAAAGGAAATAATACGAAGTAAAATATACGTATGAATAAATACTCGTTTCGTCCCCAAAAAGAGGTTTGCTTTCAACTTGTTGATGGATTCAACTGCTTAAGTTCGTCAATTACGTCGTAAACAAAGGGCGTTTACGTGAATAATCGCGTTGCTGTTCAAGGAGCAGGACTAATTACTCGTTCCTCGCGAAGTAAGGAACGCATAATTCTCCGGCGAAACGACAGCCGGCGGATTGGAAACTCCTTGAGATCCAGGGAAACGATCCAGAGCTGGCACGCGTTCGCTGTACGACCACGCGAAATGGATTAGTTTCGCAAATATACGAATACTAGGAGGCGTGTTCCGCGACCGTTACGACTAATTTAGCCGGTATGTTTCCCGGGTTAAAGTGTGTCGATACCACCTCCGATTCGATCGACACCGCGGAAATGATGAAAACCAGCCGGTCATTCTGGTTATCGTTGATAGGTGTTCGAACATTGCAACCAGATACAATCGATGTTCGACGATTTTCTTTTCACGTTTAAACATTGCGTGTAGAGATTACAATCTTGGTGGTTATGATCTTCGTAAAATTCTTTGCCTCATTTTCTCTGAGACAGCAAGATTTTAGATTTGTAAATTATAGGCATGAGAAGAAATATTTGTAATTATAGGCATGAGAAGAAATATTATCCGTCCTTTATCAAATTTCGAGTATTTGAAAAAATTATGATTATTGACTATCATAACGTCGATCATACTTTGGCTGTAATGGTTATTTTAAAAATTCTATGGATCAACAAGCTCGTCACCATGTTTACCATGTTTGATTTTTACGTATGTATATATAACAAAAATTTTACATTGATCTTTCATATTGATAGTTTATATTTTAATTTATTTTTCGAAATGGATTTTTTGTTTCATATATGCCAAGTAACATTGATTTATTTAAAAAAAAATAGATGTTTTCTATTGTTTTATATTTGCCAGTAACATAAAGATTAAACAAAAACTTTTATTTTCCTCATAAGATTTTGCCTGTCCGTAGACTGCAGGTAATCGGTGTAATGAAATAATCACAATATTTGAGAGTGGAAATACGATACTAATATACTATACGTTAGAAGTTAATATCCATTAACTATTAAAAGTTTCTTGACTAAACTGTCATCTCTCCTTGTTAGCTTATTATGATAATAATAAACGGAGTTCCATACTGTGTTATACGCGAAGAAAGTAGATCATTAGCGTGAGATATTCACGTACTTAACTAGTTCAAGACTAACTCTAAACTCGCATTATGTTTTACGTTCTCGAGAACGTTTATCGAGAAATTTTTCCCGTTCCGTTGTTGTTTTACTCTTTGCGTCAATCGTTGGTTGTCAAGCGTTTAAGAACAAAGTGCTTCCGCACTTCGTTAAGTCGATATTCCATTATAATCCACATTCAATCACTTCGAGTAGATTATCGATGGCAGGAAGAGATTCTCACGCCTTGTTTCCTGATACCCTTTTGCTTCTCAGCTTACCATCAATCTTCGATAAATAAATGGCAATCAATTTCTCCGGTATTTGCGATGGGTAAAAACAAACTGTTCCATACAGCAATTTTACTTTATACTTCCATTTTTACTTCGTTGTTTTAGTTGTTCAGAGAAAATTTCGTACGATCTAGATGTGAACTTCTTTTGTGTCTCGCACAGTACGCGTGAATATTTTTCGTCATATAATTTTGCATCCTATTGTACAATTATGATATAATATATAATTAAAACACGAAATAATAATCGTATAAATGTCGAAATAAGTTGATTGTTTAATAAACTATTATTTAATACTTTGTGAATATTTTTCGTCATGCAATTCAGCCTCATATAATTATATAATATAATATATAATTAAAAGGCGAAATAATCGCTGTCCAAATGAGTTGATTGCTGTAATAAATATTGTTTTTCTCTATGGCTGACCACTATACTTCTTAACGTAGGAATTAACAATTACTTCATTATATATATCAGTAATATTAATTTTTATCTTAACGATCAAGCGATTAAAATCAATATCAACGATTGAAAAATCTGCGAGAAAAATCAGCTCGAGGAGGATGCTCGAGACTCATTGTCGAAACGAGCGCGAAACGACGTGGATTTTCTCCGTCGGAAAAAGGTTCAAGAATGTTCCGTGGAACCTGAGGTCCTCAGTCAGAAATCGGATAAAAGGTTCTTTTTGCGAATGATGGAATCGCGATCGCTGCAAGCAGAGGCTGGTCTCACTCTCGGCTGACCCTAATCGGGCCAACCCACTGCTAAGTCTGACTAGAACTGGGCGTAACCACTGCGAGGGACCCAGTTATTCGACTGGCTATCTCTCCTCTTTTTATTGCCGACGCTTTGGATGTGTCGCGACAAGAGTTTCGGTTCTCGAGACCGTTGACGGACACTCGCTCGCCAGGCTTCCTGGAAAATAACCGATCGATCGAATTGTTAGAAATCCTTTCGGAGGACGGACGTTGTTACCTCTTCAAGTTAGATGGAAGTAGAAACGTTCTGACCGAGTAGTAATTGTATTTTTATTGAACACTTGGAATATCAAAGTATATTGTACGCGTACGTAAATGCAAGAAAGGGTCGTAAATTGAAAAGTTGCTACAAATTCTTTGCTACATATTCCATTTCATTGAAAGAAATCTCACTCGGTGCAAAGAGGGATTAGCTTCTAATAATAGGTTATATTTTAATAATAGACCCTGCAACAGATTGTTCGATCAGAGAAATTTCTCGGTACCTCAGGTTTCCAATTGCTTTCTTGTTGTGTTGATTAAAATTACTCGAAAGTGGAAATTAGCGTAGAAACATACAAAAGACACACAACGTTTCTGCATTAAAAAGACACCAATAGTAGAAAGATACAGCGCATTAGATACAGATAAAATAGTTTGAGAAAGATACGAACAAAGAAAGTACGAAAAAAAAGTAGTCAAGAATGTCAAGACACGCTAGTTCTTGTATTTGCGAATTTCAGCTTAATTAAACAAACTTGAGACGAAGAAAAACGGAAGAGGAGACAACAACGGAACGAAAAAGAGTTCCAGATATTGCAAATCTCTATATTGCGAAGGCCATTATACACGATAAGATCATGGCATGGATTATTTTCGCGTTCTGGCAGGAAAACATTTGCCGATAGCTTCGCCACTCAGCCTAGCCGCGGATCGTTTTACAGCGGGAAATTCGAACTGCGCCTTTATATCGGATTGACTTCTGAGGTGGAACAGGGAGGCTTCCGGTTACACATCAGACAAGTGATGGATAGGGAATAAATGGGGAATATCGGCTGGAAATATTAGAGATATTAAAAAGGAGCCACCCTCTACTCGTCATCCGCGCCGGCATCCTCTTAGAGACGGGCTCCCTCCTCCTCCTCCACCCTCCCCTATCCCCTCCCACCGCCATATCCGTCATCTCGACAGATTGAAATCCGACGCCATCAAATTATTCTTATCGAGCGAAGCCTGTCGGTGAGCTTTGTCGTGGCCTAGGATTTTTCTTTCGCGCGAAAGCCTCTGTCGAGATTTTTCCTCGACGATACCGTCAATGCGAACCACGAACTCGTTTATCCTTCGTTTCTCTTTCTCCATCTTTCTTCTCCGTCTCTGTTATACCGCGAAGAATTCTTCAACGAAAATAATAAACCTTAGGAGGCGAAGTCGTTATAGTCTATTGATTCATCGGAGAACTCTTTCAGAGTGAAATATCGCCGACAGGATTTTTAATTTATCTTTCAAGCGATATGCGATAGCGAATCGTTTTCTATTATCTTTGAATTTGAATTATTATCGCTTATTTCTGTTCTTTGACCGCCAGGCAGCGGTTCTCTTTTCAATCTTTCATAGAAATGTGTTTCGTTTGTAGCAATTTTCATAAAGTTAGCCGATAGTTAATCTGTTTCCAAAGATCTTCGGGTTAATAATTTTGTTATATAATTATTCACCGACTATTCGCTCACTTCTGTAACTTAAATTAATTATTTTTATTGAACTGGTTCGTTTCATTGTAGACATTTTGTCTCGATGAATTTTCATAAATATTTGTATAAACTCAGAATTAAATTCTTACATAAAATACATACTGACATAAATTCTTCATAAGTCGCCATAAATCAATCGTGAAATTACGCGAATGTTCTCATGGAAAATGTCTCGATTAAATTCTTGAAGGGTCGGACTTCCTTCTCAGTAAACATTGCAAAGGTCTCTGAGATTGGTTTCTTCTTTTCTCTGTTAAATGCGAAGAACGCTTTTTCGGGTCGCGCTCGCGAATCTTGTTTGTTCGTTTGGTGAAAATTAATCTATTGTTGCGGTCACTTATTTGGCAGAGGGGATGGCAACGAAAGCGGGAAGAAGTTTCGAGGGAAAACGAGCTGAAGTTTCTTCGGGGAGGGGGCGCGGCGTTAGATAATCCGGAAACGTGTTTGACTTTTAAAATTTATGAAACTCGACTGACTAGATTAGACTTCTAAGCAAGTTTGTGGTTTTCATATCTAACTTTCGTTGCTGTTTACGCACGGTGACTGTTCAAACTACCCCTCGCTCACCCATTCTCCCCCCCCTGTGTTCCATCCAACCTGTTCCTGCCGCCTTCGCCTCCTCGCGTAAGTGCGCGAAGGTCTCTATTAACAAAGTTTTAATCGAATTCATCACAATGCGCCGTTTCGTTTAATACAAATTCACCCACTCAGAAAACTGTCGTCCTTCCGCCTGCTCGTTGACGAGTAAATCGTGCGATATCTCGCCTGCACTAACATTTTCTGAGACTGTTGTGTAGTTTTACTGTTATGTAATTAATAAACGTAAGAAGGAAACGTAGGACACTTTGTAATTAGATTGTGCAGATGTTTGTGCATTCGTGGGAAATTTTAAAGCGAAAAATTGCGTAGAAAGGTATATGCAACAAAATATGCAGTTGGTCGTGATAGTATTGGGACATTTGAAATATTCGTGAGCATACAACTTTGCCAATTTCTAGTTGGATCTAGTTGGCAATGAAACTTTTTCACAGAACATGATTCCACGTATTTTAAGCCATACTTGTATATCCTGGAAAGTTGTAAAATCATTATCTCACGTAACAACAATTTTTTTTAGATACAATCTACAATCCAATTTAATTTTTTAAATATGATCGACAATTTCATAAATTTGCGTACAATTTTACCAATATAGTCACATTAACCGTCTCTCACTGCAGTGTTAACAAAATTTCAAAATGTCTTATAAAGTACTCATATGTAACGTACGACAAGTATACTTTATCTGAATACTTTCGCGAACCATTGTACAATGTTTGACAAAACTATCGAACGAGTTGATGAAAATTCTTAACCAACCATATTGTTTCGATTGAAAAATTCTAAAAATTTTTGAACGTAAAACGTACAGATCTCTGATCGGCTCTGATTGTTCGTTCCTTGTCGACAAAACGAACCGATGACTGACAATTAAACGTTGTGAAAGCGTTACCAGAGTTCTCGAGAGGAAGCGACGATTCTTACGACAGGGCAAAGAAGATTACGTGATTTCGACAGCGGAGCCAATATCTGGCGGTGGCGGTGTTGGGGAATCGAGGACGGCAACTATAATCAGAATCAATCGTTCCGTTAACGAGGTAGTAATTCTTTCCCCCTCGATCGAGTGGCAATGGGGAGGGGAAACAGTCAAGTGCCGGGTGAAAGTGTTGCCCGGTTGCAATACGAGGTGTCGCCGATGCCGGTTACGTCTTCCTCCGGAGCCAAGGAGGTCTCTTGAACAGGAAGAGACGGTGGATGCGACCGTGTAAGAAACAACGTAAATTGTTAAGGCCAGGCCCTGCCTAGTTATAAATTAGAAAACAGGCAATCTCGCTCGGCTTGGCTGTTCTCCCGTTTCGTTCCTCGTCTTTCTCCTCTGCTTCCTCTCTCTCCTTTTTTCCTTCTTCAGCCCCATGACTCAACTGCGCCTCGCTCGATGTACAGTTTCCCCTACTCGTTTCATCGTGCGCACGGAAGGTTCGGTAGGGGTCATAAAAAAAAAAAAAAAAAAAAAGGAAGAAGAAAAAGAAAGGGAGGAGAAGCGCAAGGTCTTAGAAATCCGGCCGAAATTAAGCTGAAACTTACGGGGGCCAACCCTCGTGTAAGCGACAACATCGTTCGAGCATCTGTTCTCTCGTTCGCCATTAATTAACTCATTTCCCGGCCCTTCACGAGCCGTTTGATCTCCGCTTTCGCGTAATAAAATTCGTCACTCGTCCGAGGAGGGACGAGAATTATGAAAGACGATGGTAATCTGTGTACAATGGCGAAACTTTATCTTTCAGCGTTTATTTTTTGACTTGTTCATTCGTGTTTGATCGAGGTTGCGAAGTTTTATTATTTGCATTTAGAGTAAATGCAAATAGTCGATCGTTTCATATTGGAGATCTTATTGGAGATTTCAATTGGAGGTTAGAGAACGATAAAACGATTATCACATTTAATTATCTTGCTACACGATCGTAGATAAGATCTGCAGACGCTGTCAAGGGATGATGAAAATTATTGGACCAGAGTTAAAAGCGACGTATCCTCTCCAAAATTCCAAATTTCTTCACGTAGAAAGAATCGAGAAACTTCTCGGGTTTAAATTCACAACATTAATTGCAAGTTCGACTCTCGAACTGGCGGAATACATTGAAAAATACAATTATCGTGCCCCGATTACTGCTTGAAGTACAATCGCCGCGATTTTTCAACTTCCGTGCACAACTCGTTCAGACGGTTCACATTAAACTGCATTACTAAGAAGATTACGCCATTATGATTTTACAAAGTCCCATTTGCAATGAGAATTCGCGAGGAAACTGTCTCAACGCGTGTATTGTGTTGGTTGTTCACCAATGTGAGTATCCACGCTCCCTTTCGCGTAAAGACACCGGGATTCATTTTGCTAATGGAGTGACGTGTGTGATTTCATTTTCATTTATTAATTTCGTTAATGGCATAATCTCCAGTTTACATCCGATTGCTGGCAGTCGGTTGGATGGCGCAGCATCTCGAATCAATTTTCCAAGAACCGTGGAGGCGAAAAGGAGGCGGGAACGCGAACGCGAACGCGTGTTGCCCCTTCAGGAGCGTGGGTAAAAAATTAATTTTCTTAATGCAACACTATCTGCGAAATGAGGTGAGTGTTGAGATAGCAAAATAATTAGTGTTACCCGGGGCTTGTTCGTGATTCAAGGAGAAAATTTTTTCATGCTTTCGAGATAGAATTTTTACGAATCTCGGAGCCGGACCATCCTCAACGTATTATTTCGATTATCCTCTTCTCTCTCTCTCTCTCTCTCTCTCTCTCAACGGAATAACGCGAAATGTAATTAATGTAATTTGCACAAGGCGTTTTAAATCTTTGCGGTTTGAATTTCAATTGTTTTAGAGTTTTCTTTCAATATTTCGTTTGTTATTTTTCTTATTTGTTTACAATATTTTGCTTTAATACTTTATTTAATATTTTTCCTTTTAATATCGATCGTTAGTCGCATTAGTAATTACTGTATATGCAGGTTACAGATTGTGTTTTCTATTTTTTTCGGGGAAAGATCCGTTTGCCTTCAAAGTCCTCGCAGTCTGACTAAAAAGAATCTTCTGTGAAATTAAGATTTGAAAGTTTGTAGGAGTCTTTGTGTCCAATAGTAGTAGCACATAAATTTAGTTAATTTAATGAATCAGAGTTCAAATGATTTGAAGTCAAACCAACTTCAGTAACGGAACCAGTTGCTAGTCAATTTTGTCGCCTATTTGTTATTTCGTCTAAAACGCAACGGTTTGTCGAACGTTGTCACATAACTTGTATCGGATGAATAAATGTCGAGTTCAAGGGAGCACCCAAACAATTTACCCCGTATAACGATTATTAGATAAGACGAAGTGCCGTAATAGAGTCTCCGTAATAAATTTTACGTAATTACTTCGTGTGGCAGGTTCCATCCCCTCCCCCCCACTCCCTTTTTTTTTCTCTCCTTCTATCGACTTTATGGAAGCGGAACTGCAGATAGTCGATATTCGATTCGCTCGCACGATAGCCGCGAGGCAAATTTATAAGGACGAAAGCTTAGGAATTTTCTTTGGCGAAGTTAACGATCTGACTTGGTAAATTGTTAGGCTATATGTCTCGACGATCGGGTAGTCGAATATATCGAATCTTTTTTCTCTCGAAAAAAAGAAAAAGAAACTATATTAGGCTACGTTACTTCAAGTAGAGGCATCAACCGTGTTGAATTAAGTCCGACCTGGGGAGAAGTTAAAAAGTCGCGATTATTCGAGTTTGTTATCTCAGTGTTGTTGAACTTATTCCTCTAGATTTGCCGGGGGCGAGTGTTTCGTAGCCGTCTGAACGTTGAACTCGGCGTTTCAATCCACGGCGCTATTAAGAAGATGAAATTTGCAATTCAGATAGGTAAGAAACGCTACTATTTCTCGCGGCCGGATTGACGTTTGCCACTTTCCCGATGAAGAAATCGAGATACACCCCGCCGTACCGATAAGCTTTCGTCTCGAAATAACGAAAATTTTACTCTGCTCCAGTTTCCCTTCGCTGTTTTCTTTTTCTTTTTTCACTGTTTAAACACCAGGAGGGAAGTGGCAGCGTTTGACAGTTGTAATTTCAATTGCAACTGAAATTCCTAATTGTCGAAAATTCTCTCCGCGAAATTGTATTCAATTTCTGCTAAAAGTTATAAAGATTCGCGGGACGATATTTTAGAGAATTTGTTAAATCCTGCGTTGTACCGTTCGAAAAAAGAAACTACAAAACGAGGTTCGAGGCAGTTTTGCAGTCAGAATTCTCTTAAACAATATTTAATTATCAAAGTTTTTAATTATCGGAAATTTCCGCTGAAACACTATCTCCTTCCTCTTTCGCATTCACGTTCGCTTGTCTTTTGTACGATTTCAGTCGGAAAATAAAAGACTTGCTATTTCGAAATTTATCGTACTCGCGCTTGACCGTTATTTAAACAAAATACTCTGGATTAACGTGAATTTAATTTATGTTTGATGTGTGACGTATATAATATATAAAATACACGCGTTTTCTCTCGTAAATAGTAGATGCTATGAAAAAATGAAACAGAGACCAAGTTGTGCTGTTTCTTATATGCAATATATAAAATTTTTTTCTAATCATACTGTTTTTTGAGAACTGCTTTGAATGGGATGCTATATTATATAAGAGCGAATATGAAAACGAATTCAACATAGATGTATCATTCCATGATACTTCATACTTACATACAAGTAGTAAGTAATGAAAGAAAATAGTTCGAATATTGCCAATTACTGTACTCACCTTGGTGTTCACGTTCAACATCAATATTTCATGTTTTGATAGTTCCATGTTTCTGATTAGGTTGTATCTAGAGCATATAAAATACGCAAAACTGTGTAAAATCAAACGGTCGAGTAAACTTTCACCTTGATAAAAAGAAAAAAGAAGAAAAGAAATAACAAACTGCATAACCAATGAAAATAGAAAATTACTGTTTTCTATCTCTACCTGAATTAAAAACTATAGATCTACCCTGCTTCCACTCAAACTAATACATCCTACGAGCAAAACAACAGACAATAACAATTTCCATCCACTCGTGTCCAATCGTCAGGCCACGATTCTCACGATAATTCTCACCCTCACGGCTCAGTCTCGCCTAACATCTCTGGCTGGCTCGCCCCATTCCGTCGACGGAACGATGAAAGTCCCGGCCTGTCGTCATCGGAACGATTCGACGGCCTAACGAAATCATCGGTATGCGGAGGACGAATAATTTTCTATCGTGGCGGGCGGGGGTGGGGAATGTATTGCCAGCGAACCGGAGCCATCCGCCTCGCAGCGACGATTC
The DNA here is from genome assembly GCF_011392965.1 of Frieseomelitta varia. NCBI lineage: Eukaryota > Metazoa > Arthropoda > Insecta > Hymenoptera > Apidae > Frieseomelitta > Frieseomelitta varia. The sequence goes on from NW_025110071.1 coordinate 527,723, forward strand.
CCTTCCGCGTTCCGATCGAAATATGTACGGCACGTCCCTGCCAAGGTAAACTCGAAAGGTACGGGGACGCGGTGGTATTTGTCAAGACTGGGTAGACGTGCCCGTCGGTATCCGTCGGAGATATTATTCAAGATACGAGAGGCAGAGGCAGAGACCAGCCAAGACGAAAATGGCCACTTGGACAGTTGGACAGTTGGCGGTCGAGCGAGCGTCTCTCCTTGTTCCACAGTGATCGTCGTCGTTGTTTCATTGGCTTGGCTGGTGTCTCTCACTTGGCTGGGAACGGGAACGGGAACGGGAATGGGAACGGTGACGAGCGGAAACGAAGGAGGATCGACGCTGCTTCCGGCTGCGTCCGCTGTCACGTCGAGTTTCCACGGTGTCGCGAGGATGTCTCTATCGAGTTACGGCTTTGTTTTTGGGGTCGATCGTCTACTCCATCGGCACTTCGCCCGTCCCTCTGGACTTTCTTTGACCCGCTTTGACGTCGTTTCCGGCCTCCGACCGATAAACATGATAGCCGGGCGAAATTGATTTCCCAAACATTTCGTGGACTGTGTGTAGGTACTACCGGCACGCGGCGTGATGCTGCCAGGGTGGACCGAGGGGAACGGAAGTTTCCGCCCTCTCAACGAGCGGCCGGCGTGCGCCACCGCCTCGTAATAATACTTTGTCCGTGTAGAAATCGATTTCCGCCCCGGCTTTACATGGCAAAGCGACCAACGCCGAGTTTATTTCGTGCCTCGGCGATCGCTTCGCGAGTCGGAGGATTCGCAATATGTTACGTTTTTCCCCCTGCCTGCCGATATATAGCCGGCTCCCGGTGAGCGGTTGGAAACAGTTATGCTTAATTAATTGGTTTCTGATTAAAAAGGAAAAAAAAAAAAAAGAAGAAAGAAAAGTATGACCAGGTTTTTTTTGGCATTCTTGTGGAAATAGATACGATTGAATGTCACTCGATCGGAAGTGGAAAATACTTTTAAATTTTTTTCTCCCCAGTTCTATGAAGTTTCCGTGGATTAAAGTTCGTATAAACGTACTCGTGATTGTCGGGGAACTTGGAGATTAATTTGTGGTAATTCTTTTTTTCCTTTTTTTTTTCTGAGATATAGAGACAATGACAGTGACATTCATTGGAAGAGAAAGAGAGGAATTAATTGAGTTTGAATTGGTTTTCATTGATTTACTCGGATTATTGGAAAGTGAAGCTATCCTTTTATCGCAGCAACCCCTTCAATTAGTAAATATATTCTTGCAGGATGTTGGTGCACGTTTAGTTCTTTTCTGACTGAAACATTATTTTGTCATTATTTTTCAGCATCAATTCCTTCGCAATAATTGTTATTAGAATGGTCTTTCGAAAAGCTCGACCGATTGAAATGCTCAAGAAGTCGTTAATAAAATGAAACAAAAAAAAAAAAAGCAAAAAAGAGAAAAGGGATGGAGAATAGTAGAAAAACTGCAACGATATACTAGTGAACGTGATAGCAGTTAGTATTGGCTGAAAATCGTTCGTGATTGGAATCATGGCCAATTCTATCAAAGCACTCCTGCAACGCTGCACCATTCGTGTTTCCACTAAAAACAAGCATCGTTACAAAAACGCAACGCAAGGAATATCAATGCACCGAAATCACTTCGCCAGGACGAAGTGATCCAGGGCTCAGGATCGTTTTTAAATATTAGTTTCCGATCGACCAAGCGGAATGAATCGCGAATTGATCAAACCTTTATTTATGAAATCCCTTACGCCTTTTATCAATCGGAGAAACTCGTTGAGTTTATTTTGCAAAATAACGTGATATATTATTGGACACTCCGAGTCATAACTATTCAGATAATTGAAGTAAGATTTTACTAACATTAAAAATGATAAAATTTTAGAAATGTTATATTGCTAAAATTTTAGTAATTTTAGTAACATATTTAATAAATTATCGCTATATTATATATATTATATTAATATATTATATATATTATATTATTGCTATATTATATATATTATAGGTATATTTACTGTCCAACGATAATACTTCAGAGTTGACACAAAATTCAACTTTACAACCAGTAGAACTTTACGATGATTATTTTCGATGAGTATTTGAATCGTAATATCTACGTAGATTATTTTGTTTCTGCTTCGTAGCATTTGGTGCAGAATAAACTATTTTGATGTGCATAGTTTGATATTTTGTATCGAATGTTATTGATTAGAAGAAGTTTTGACTGAATTTGTTGGTCCTCTCTTCAGTATTATTCTGTTTATAACAGTTCGATTGATCTGCGATGCATCTATTTATGTACACTCTATAGCTATTTTATTGAAATCGTATTGTTTACATAGGATTATTTTATTTTTGTTTCGTGATATTTGGCGTATGAGTATTGGTACTTAGAGTTGATGCATACAGTTGGATAACACTTTCTCCCACTAGCGTCTTGCTTTCTTTTCGCACGTCGCAAAGGGGCAGGAAGACTCCCCCCCCCGTTGAGGAATTCGATTAGGCGTCGTTCATTGTGTAAAGGTTACTACTGCAACGAAAGCATCGCCAGCTCGTTTCAGCGAAATTCTTCTTCCCCCCCCCCCCCTTTCACTCTACTTTCTCTCTTTCTCTCCTCTCTCGTCGGTTTCAGAAGGAACGAACCCCTCTGGTAACCTATAACGAGGAAGAAAGCTTTCTTTATCTGGGTTGCAAAATCGAATTGTCGTCCCTTCGTCTCGCGGGCTCCTCCTCGCAGATTCTCGCACCTCCGTTTTCTCCGCGAGTTCTCGTGAAAACATTTCATCCGAGAACGTTCGACCCTCTCTCTCTCTCTCTTTCTCTCTATTTCTCTCTCCCTTACGTCCGTGCTGCTATTCAACTACCCGCAGAAGTTAAGGACTCGTTGATGAAGCGAATCGGATATTCCTTAGAGAAAATAATCCGCCAGGAGTTCAAAGAGGGGGGGAAACTCTCGCTGAAAACTCTCGGTTGATATTGTTAATTCATGATATGAGAAAATCCATTCGAGCCTTGCCAAACTTCCTGTATTGAATTTGCATCGCGTTCCTGTCAATTGTCGGCGAAAGTTGGAGCAGGATAATTGCTGGTGCGAGATGGGCCTCAGACCCGCGAGGATCGTTCGAAACTAGCGTTTCACGAAACACTCTTCGCGTTTTCACGAAGAATCTTTGCGCACTTTTCTCGAACGTGTATTTTCCCCCCGCTCAAAAAACCGAAATTCTCTTTTTTCTATCTCTCACCTTCGCGGGCGAGTAGTTCCGCTCTTTGCACGACGATAGAGGAAGCGCGAAATAGAAAATCCATCGACTTGTCCAGCCTCCTTTAGCTGTCCAACTTTACCCTCGTTTATTTTTCTCGCCGCTTCAAGCATCCTCGTTCTGATAAACGATATCTTCCCCGACCGTAAAGAGCAGGCTCTATCTGATACTATCTAATACTATAGTTGACGCGTGAAAAAAAGACAGACACTGAGAGAGAGAGAGAGAGAGAGAGAGAGAGAGAGAGTGAGAGAATAAGAGAGAAGCTGAGGGCTGACTCAACTGACTAGAATAGCGAGAAGAGAAGGGTCGAGGTAACTTAAACAGCGGGTAACAAGAAGTAGCAAGTAATAATTGAGTCAGGCAAGTATGCCACGGACCATGCCAGAGAGCTGGAGAACACCGATGTGGATGTACCTGACCGGAATTCGGAAATAGAGGGCAAAGCAAGGGTGAAGCAGGAGCGGGTAATTCCGGCGACTTCGACGATGGAAGATGGTTTCTGTTCTCGCTCGTCGATCGGATAGAATTTAGGTGTTTCTTGGAATATTAATGCAAACCTCACGCGCAATCGGACCAACTGCGATTCGATTGTGTCGGATGGAATTAAGATGTTACACATGTATCGTTTCAATCTCTTCTCGCTATCGTTACGAAAGAGATTGGAAACGAGAGACGTTGCTACGTTGTTAGGGTATAATTAAAAAATTATGCTGTACAATTTTACAGAACTTTTTATTCTCCATTTCGGAGTTTATCGATATAAAAATATTGTAATACAGGCTGCAATACTATGCTATACTAATTATAATACTAGATGTAACATCACTGCACTGTACTGACTCTTTTTGCCGCGCTTATATATATATATATATATTATATCCTTTCCGATTTGTACTTTGGGTCTTGGCTAAAATACCTTAGTATGACAAATTACATAACAACGTTATTCGCTATAAATGAAATATTTCGCGTGTCTTTTCATTAACTCTTTGTAAATGAAACAGAACATGTAACATAGTATTGAAAGATAATTTTAATTTTAATTTTTTAAAGATGCACGTATATATATTTTATTACTTTGATATTAAGAAATGTAGAAATCTCGAAGTCACTTTATTGTTATCTCTTGTTAGAAAGTTAATTTGAAAATCGATTAGAAGTTTGTTAGAAAGTTGATATGCGACATATCACGTTCAAGCGAAGTTTCATTCGCGAGATATTTCATTCGCGAATATACGAAGGAACTAACGTTGCTATAACTAACGGTAAGACTTTTATACTGTTGAATTATATGCTGTGAATTTAAACTGTTATACTTTCAGAAATAAGAGTTTTTTTTACATGAAATTTAATTGTCGACAGTTCGAAAAGTTTCATGGTACTAAGTTTCATTAGCAGTTAATCACAAACTAGACGATTATGAAATTAATTGGTTTCAAGATAGCTCACATATCTAATTAAACTAACGACGAGATATAGCGTTCAGCGACTGACCATCGATACCTAAGTTGAATTGTAAATAAATAAAAAAAAGTGTCACGCAAGTAATATTTATACGGAAGGTAGATTAAAGCAGTCGATTAAAGATATAATCGAAGAGATGCAACAACGTTAGAGAACAATACTGCGGTTTTTCCGACCCACACTTTCATCGTGCACTGGATGATACTTCTCCTGCGGAAGGGGAACTAGACAAAGCCCATGAAATTCGATTAAGACACGACGATTTTCGAGGTGTGTTTAAATATCTTCTTCGCATCCACTTGAGTAACGTTGGCCTATCTGGTCCGTTTATTTTCAAGGATATGGATCTGGGCACGTGTTCTCTCGATAGAGCTATAAATTATCAGCTGATCCAAACGTAACCCTGCACGCGACTCATAATTTCAAGTGCAGGGTATCGTGAAATGTTTTTATAATTTTCGACGGAGGATTGGCAAAAGATTAATTTCCAATCAATTAATTAATTTTAATTTTTCTTCAGTTCAATATTCATTCTGAATATTAAATACGTTTGTCTGTTGTCAAATCTGGAAAGAGAAATGTGAGATTAAAAATATTATTAAGCAGCAGATAAATTAGATAATAAATGAATCGTATGGTGTTGTTTCTCTCAAAATTCCGACTTACATAGATACCTTACGATTCCGAACTTAATAGCACTGCACATGATAATAAAATAATAGTATTTGTTTTCGTTTACTATTATGAATAAAAGAAAGAAAAAAATAATCATCCAATCTTTTTTTTCGTCGATTAATAACAACGAATTCAAATCTCGCGTCTTGTCGTTTCAAATCAACTCTGTCAACTCATTCCCAGAAAAATTCTCCCGAAATATACCAGACACTCGAATCTTTCTATTCCGATCGAAAAAGAAAAAGAAAACGATTAGGACGACGTTTAATTACACGGAGTCAAAGGTTAAGGGGACCAGAGGACACAGAAGGGTTACGCCATTGGCCGAGAGCGTTTCCGAAGTTGCCCGTTTGGCGGCGATGTGCGCGAACCGATTCGGGATCGTGGCTTAACGATTCCTCGTTAGCGATCGATGCGAATCAGGCTGCGAGACGACGTCCACGTGTGGAAAGTGGCTCGGTTTCGGAGGTGACACGCTGAGAAATGTCCCAGAATAACCTTCTGCAAGGATACAATTGTGAGTAGCACGTTGAGAAAACGAATATCGACGATAGTTCCTCCTCGTTCGTTCACCCTTATTTCCTTTCGCCTGTTTCGCCTCTTCCTCCTCTTCTTCGTCTCCTCGGACGCAAAGCGATCGCGTCGGCCAACTTTTTAAATAAACGATGAATTGACTCGTCGCCGATCCGTCGTTTGTCGGCCCGTGAAAAATGAGCTGTGATAATGGCGGCTTTCGTTTATTTGCCAGCAGCCGGAAAAAAAAAGGCGAGGACCGACGATGTCCGGGACTTCTGCCGATCGCGATGCAAACCTTCCGGGTGCCATCCGCTTTTTTTGACAGTCTTCTCTCTTCGCCGGGATGCCTCGAACCTCTAATGGCAATGGCTTTCTCTCTCTCTCTCTTTCTTTCTCTTTCTCTTGTCGCGTTCGCGATTCGGTAATTTTTTTTTAATGGTGGCGGAGGAAAGTCGGACGACGCGATTTTGCGCGACTTCTTTTTTTCTGCCGAACGTTGGTGAAGATCGTCGGGAAGATATCGTCGGTGGCAGTGGGATGGAGATCGTTGACAGGAGGATTCGTCGTTCAAACACTTCGATTGAATATGTACGTATAATAGCGTCGTGTCGCGAAATGGTGGATGCAGATTGCAGGATTTCGTCGAATTAATTTCTTAATGGTGTCTCTGAAAGACACTTTTGCCAACGATTGATCGTTCCGTTTCCTTTTGTGTGAATAAAATGTTTGAATGCGTAGCCGTCAAGGGAAGTCTTCGTATTATCTTGCTAGCTGGGAAGAAAATTTTTTATTAAAATAAAAGTCAGCAAAGTCTAATTGCGTTCTATGTCAAGACTATCTAGCTATTTTCTTATCATTTGTTATATTGAAAAATAAGTAGTACGAAGTACAACGTTGCGTTTAAATAAAAATATTGTTTTTCTAAGAGGTACGAAAATTTTCATGTTCAGTTGTCTGTTAGTGTGGTTCCTCGAGGATTGAATAAATTTTTAAAATGCGTTAAATTTTGTTAAGTAATGTTTATTAATTAAGATAAAAGTATACAAAGTCAGTGTGTTCTGTGTCAAGAATGTTTAATTATTTTTTTATTAATTATTGTATGGTATGTTGAAAAGTAAATACGCGAGGTATGACGTTGCGCGTGCTTCATTCAAATAAAAATGATATTTTTCTAAGGTGTACGAAAACTTTTATATTCAGCTGTCTGTTAGTGCGGTCTCACGAGGACTGAATTAATTTTTAAAATGCGTTTAAAATTTTGTTAAGTGTGTTTAACTTGAAGCGTTTGTACTTGCGAAAGTTGAAAACTCCGGTATTCCATTTAGGCGAAATACGTTGAGCCATCTCGCTTTTGAAATTGAAATTCGTCCGTGGTTTATTAATAATTCCACGCCTTTTTCCAAGAAGCATAAATTCGATAACTAAATGAGTCGGTTTATAACGAGTGATGCGTTCTCGGGTATTCTTGCGGTTATACGCGATATTGTCTCGAACTCGTGAATAAAACGCTCGACGAAAGTGTTACATTGTTTCAAGAGACACCTGTATCGTCAGTTCCATTTAAATCAGTGTCACTCAACTGGCGGATATCATTTATTTAGGATATTATTTCACGACGTCTTCTGACGAAAGCCGGCATTCAATTTCGTCTCGTTGCAGTAGCTATATACTTCTGGCTTTCAGCGGAACATATGTAAATTATTATTCGTTTTGGAAAGATTCTACATTACGTAGAGAAGATACTTTCTTTTGAAAAGTAGAAAACCATTGCTATACTATTATAGATATTAGATATTATTATTAGGTTGTAATTATTCTTCTCAGACTCGTATTATTTCAATTTCAAATTGAACACAGGTTACATTATTTCCAGTAAAGTGAGGAAAAGGAAAAGATTGAAATTCTCATCTCAGCTCTCTCGAGTCTTTAATCGTGTATTAAAAAGTAAACAATAAAATAGCGAATAACCGACAATTGACAAAGTTTTATTACCTTTGCGTACACGATCGTTGAAGCTCACACCCTTTGGAATCGTCCTTTAGTTGTTAAAGAAATTGTTAAAAATAAATGAGAATGTTTGCAACAGAATTTGCTTCTGTCTGTTGAAATAACAATCATCGTGATTTCATCGAAGTTGGAAAAAGAAAGGATGAAAGTGCACCTTGAGGATGAAGGTTCTAGTCAATTTAACATAAGTAACATGATTTATTCATTCGCAGTCATTATAAATTCTTTTAGTTGGACACGATCTAATTTCACAAAGAGCATACAGAAAATGGTAAAGTAACAGCAGTTGCAGTAGGTAATGGATTATTAAATAAGAAGAAGAGAGAGAGAGAGAGAGAGAGAAAGTGAGAGAGAGAGAGAGAGAAAGGTAAGGGAGAAAGAGAGAAAGAAAAAAAAAGAAAAGACAAGTAGAGGGAGAAAAGGATTATTTTGTCACGAGAGGTATTAGAGTACAGAATAGAGTAAAGAATATCGTGCTCCTCTTTCGCAGAAAGAATCTTAAAAGCTTTCTACTAAAAACATATGCACGATCCTTCTTCTTAATCCCTTGCCCGAGTCTCAAGAGTTTCAACAGAGGAATAGTACTATCTTGAAAATAGCTGTTTAATAATGTCCCTTATTGCGAATCCTCCATTTCCAGTTTTACGTAAATCCGTTTGTTTGAAGCGGACATAATGGCGAACGGGTTGTTCTCGTATTAATTTGCTAACGTTTCTGAAACTGGTATTTGCTGTTCTACGTAATTATCAGATGGTACGATTTCATGGTATCAGGTTTAACATTGAACCTCAATTTGAACGTGAAAAGACAAAAGAAATTCGTTCTACGTGAGTTAGTTAAGTTTTCAGGAAGGTCGACCTGGGTCAAGCTATTTTTGTACAACGCTGTTCAACTTTTTTTTTTTTCTAGGGGAGACCCCGTACGAGGATCCGCAGGTGCAATTTACTCGTTCCATTCCGGATGAAGTAATCAGGTGAGCTTAAACAATTAGTAGCGAGTATTAAGAGTACTGCGTGTTGCAAGTAGGTTTATTTGTAATTTGTACAATAAAATTAACTAAGTTAAAAAATGTTGGGAGTAGTGGTGTTAGGACTGTACTGAATTGGTTTTGGATTTTCAGTGTTTATGAAGTCTATGTGAAAGAGGAGAATGCAGGTTCTGAAGGAAGGAACGATGTCACCGTCGTGTCGAGTTTGTCGTCCACAAACGATCATCAATTAATTCAGGTAATTATGAGTGGCAAATTGACAATTAATTTTACGTTGTTAACCATAATTGTTAACAATATCATGCGGATGCACGCACTGTAATTTTCTACGCCGCGGAATACTTTCTATAGAGGTTTAATTTAATTTGTTCCCAGGGTGATTGCATGAACCTAAACGTAGCTATCGATTCTGAAGTAATTAACATTGACGGTGCTGTGACGAAGTTTCTCGGAAAGGATGCTTTCAAATATAAGGTGAAATTATCAAAATTATTTTTGTTTTCTTCTTCTTTTTCTATTTTTGTTAAATTATAAGACAGTTGATACGACTTTTTTCTTTTTATAGATTCTCGATCAAAATGTTAATTCGTCCGAAGATAACGTTATGGTGTATTCACACCCGGTCGTCGAGGAACCATCTTCATCTTCCACTCGACTGATCGACAAGGATGATCCAAGATCGAAACTTCATTTTGTGAAATATCTGAAGCGAGATGGGAAAACGTTGAAAATATGGGAGTGCGGGATTTGTTAGTAACTTATCTACTTATCGAATTTTATATTGATTGTTTTCGCTTGTTCTTCAAATACGTAAAAATTCAGAAACTTGGAAACTTGCAAACTCGAGAATTTAAAAATTCGAGCTCAAAGATTTGAAACTCTCGACATTTGAAGATTAAGTTTCAACACTCGAAGATCTGAGAAAACTAAAATTTCGAGAAATTAACAAATTAAAGAGACTACAGATATTCGAAAAATTAAAAAATTGAAAAATCTTACGAACGTAATCCTTAATTGAAGATTAAAATTTCTGTATTATTGTAATATTCACGATCATCGCCAAGAATCGCGCGTGGTGCGAAATCAATAGTATTTCTTTCGTAAAGACGGGATCGGGATTCGCGAAAGCACGGCAAGAATAGTATCAAAGCTTGATATTCGACCCAGGTTCGAAGGAGTTCCGGCATCAGTATACGTTGATGAGGCACTTGCCAACGCACACCGACGAGAGAAACTTTAAATGCGAGGCTTGCGGCAAAGCTTTCCGACAGTTGTCGACATTGAGCCAGCATAAGGCGATACATAGCGATGCCAGGCCGTACGTTTGCGAATTTTGCAAGAAAACTTTCAACAGGTCAGTGCACCATCAAAATTCACTCTGCCATTTTTATCCAATGGCTCTTCCGATTGCGCCTATTTACCAATCTCACGGTTTTCGTTTGAATTTTCGAATCTCGTTTGAAATGCTTTTAACGAACAGCGTTTCGAATAGAAACGATATAGAGACTACAATTTGCTAGAGGAAAAAAAAAAAAAAAAAAAAAATGATAATACCGGGCCGTTTGTGAAATGCGCGCGGATCATTAGCGTTTTGAATCGTCGCAAAATTGCGACGATTGTGCGCAAAAGTGGAAAGAAAATTTTAACGAGCACCGGGGATACGTTGGTCTTTTTTATAAATTAATCTTGTAGAGTAGCATGTTTTTTAAATGAGCCCACTCGAGTGCGATATAATGATGCGTTTAATTGAGATGGTTTCGATCGCCGGGCTTATAAAACTCTTTGTGAATGGACAATTTGCTCGATTACTGTAATCCTAATCCTAAAACTCTTCTTAAGATCATTTATTTATTTTTTGTCCGATTTATTTGTATCGAGCAATGATCTTGTTTCGAGATTTCATTGAAATTTTTAATCAGTCAGACACTTTTCTGTATAATTAATCTAGAGTATCTACGCTGATCTCCCATCGGAAAACCCACTCGGAGCACAAACCACACAAGTGTCAGGTTTGCGGAAAGGGATTTCATCAGAAAGGTAATTGTTAATTATTAAACTATTGCGAAGTATACAAGTTCTTTTCAGAATTGTGAATGCAATTTTACAATCGGTGACCAATAAGAAATTTTTTAAAAGATTTACAAATGCTTAACGTTAGAAATAAGATTTTATTTTTCTAACATCTTTCTTAAATCTACCAATTCGATACTATTTCATACTATTTTTTGAATTTTAGTGCTTTATCTTTACAATTTTAATATCGCACTCTTTAATATCGCATTGCATTTGAAGAAAATCGTGCATCTGTAGATTAACCTTTTAGTATCTTACAATTTTTCTATATAGTAGAAAATGAACGTGTGAAATTCTCGCCAAAGCAGACACACAGTTCTTTCACGGAAACATTTTATAAAAAAATAAGATGTCTGTAAGAAAAGCCGAAGTATTATATATAAAAATGTTGCATTGAAATACAAAAACAAAAATCGGCATTTTCGATTTTTGGGTACTTAAAAAGGTTAAAACACGGCCAAGTTGATAATCCTGTGGTCGATCGCGATCCGATTTTTGCGATGCGGCAACAATTCTGAAACAGCTTGTACAAAGTAAGTAAGCCGGTGCCCAGGGAACCGGCAATAGTTAAATACCGTACCGTTGTCAGGCAATTTGAGGAACCACGTGTTTACCCATACGAACGAGAGGCCGTACAAATGCGAGCTTTGTGGCAAAGGCTTCAATCAAATGTCGAATTTGGTCTGCCACAAGGTCAAAGCGCATGCACACGCGGAGAAAATGCAGCACGTGTGCGGAATCTGCGGCAAAGAGTTTCCGCGTCGATTCTCTTTGAGATCGCACGAAGAGTACAAGCACGGGATAAAGTATCGACATCCGGCTGGTGTGCAGCCGAGCATCAACGATCCGAACGTCATAAGAAAGTAGGTAGACGTCACCGAACGGAACTGAACGACGCTTAATTTGCCCCTTGATAGACGGGTTCTCCTTCCGCGCTGAATGAACGCAACTTGAATGTTGATCTCTTATTCTGCTAGAAGGCTGATGCTCCTCTCTTTTCCTCTTCTCTCCCTCTCTTTCTCACCTCTTCTTTCTGCCAGCTGCTCTTTTACTCGTTTGAAACCCTTTCTTAACATATATTGATCTGCTGATTTTGAAGATCTTAATGTCGAGAAGATCTTACTCCTCTTAGTATCTTACCTTGGTCTAGAACCACGAAGAATTCTTGTGGGAATAAAATGCGTAAAGATCTCGGCAAAACATACATGTTGCTTCTCAGTAGAAACATTTCCTATTATTATTATAAAAAGTCATTTTGTAAAAATAAGGCGCCATTACGAGAAGTTGGAATATCGGTTCCAAGTATGTTTGTGATATAAACCGCGAAATTGATATATTGGTTTTTTTCTGTGCTAATTAATAAGTTTAAGTATTTATTGATGATAAATATTTAGTTTATATATTACATTTATAAATAAGTATTTATTAATAATAAATATTTATTAAACTAGTCAAGACTTCTTGAACTTGTATTTTTAACGATGAGTACAAAGTATTAGATCAATTAATAAATTGACAAAAATTAGAGGATATTTATCTGACAATGAGTAAAAAAGCAACTTTGTATACAATGAACGATGTTTCTTTTCAGTAAAAACGTTAGGATCGTACAGCTGGCAAATGGCGACCGAAATCAAACTATTGAAGTTAGGGACAAGGATCCATTAATGGTCAGTAGCTCGATTAAGTAACGAACATCAGTTTCCCAGAAAAATTGTTAAATTTATATAATTAATGTTAATATATTTGTATTAATATATTTCGGCAGTCGGATGTGATGGAGCCTGTGGTGATAGACAAGATTGACACAAAGGCGATGGAGATGGCATTGATCGAGGGACAAACACCATTCGCGCTGTTTAAACCAGCCAAAGGAATTCCTGTCCTCGTGAAAGTTTCTTCAACCGGAACTCATAAAAACGTAGCATCAATTTAGATTACTAATTCTCCTTGTTCTAATTTTTTTTTTCTTTTCTAAATTAAAACATGGATACCATCTGCGAATTTAGATCTTGACTCCTGCTACAGCAGAAGATTTACGTATAGCAGGAAAGATGAATCTGAGCCCAACGATTTCTGCTGACGCTGCTGACAGGATCAAAGCAGTCCAGGTAAAAGTGCCGGTGGTAGCCACGGTTATACAGAATATAGATACTGATGGGAAAATAAATTTCATTGTCGAACCACCCGGACCCGAGAACGAACACGGTAAGCAAATAACGATATTTCTTACGATCTGTACATTCTATCAAAATAAAGGGAAGCTCTGCAAAAGTTCTTTAATTATCAGCGATCCGCAATGTAAAATTTATATCAAAGAAATGAAAGGGCCAATTCATGGCATGCTGGGCCAAAAATCACTTATGTTTACAAATTATTGAAATTTCCATTCTCAATCTATAAAGTCACTCTGAAAAGTTATTAATTCGTCAGTTTGATCACTCTCAAGAGAAATAAAAACTTTATTAAAAACAAAAATCTATGTATAAAGTTGTAAGAAATTGTAAATCAATCATCTCGATTGTTTTGGTCCCAATATAAAAGATCGATTGTAAGGAATTTTTGTAATAAATTGAGACGCTAATGGTTTAAACAATGATTCTGATGTTAGCCGAACGATTCTACTTAGCGATATGTTTCTAAAAGGACTTTCTAACGTGTCGCTGTCCGTCTATAATTGGCTCGTTAAAGTAGCGATGTTTTTCAAAGTGTCGCTGCAATATGGCGTTTATTTGGTGCACTGTCGACAGAGAGCTTGGTCACGGCATTGGATTCTCAGTTCACGTACAGCGAGCCGGCTAGAAACGAGCCCGATCGCCAGAATGGTACTGTTGTATCCTCGGCGATGGAGGATTGCAACGAGTTACTGGAACTGGCCGCCCAGGGTGGAATACAGTTCGTGCGCGCCACCGAGGATGGTCGTTACGAAGTAATGAATCATTCATCATCAATAGCAAAGATTTTTCAGATTTGAGATCTTACATATTGACATCTTATTTGAGAAATTATAAAATCGAATTTCCCTGCTAATGAAATGCTATTTATTAGGAATGATGTAACATAAAATTATCGGATTTGAATTCATGCTTGATAAAATTAATATTACAAATATTTTGTAATATATACAATATTTTAATATTATGAGTATTATAATTTATTAATTCTCTATGAGATCCTATGTCTCGAGTTTCATGTTTCATTTACATTCGGATATGAAAACCAGAGTGACAATCTCTTCATTGATTATGCCTCTGTGTACATTGATCATGTTCTTGACTATGTGTTTCTATTTAGGTAATGACGAACAGCGAAGCTCGCGATCTAATGGCACAGAATTCACATGACGTGACCATTCTTGAGAGTGAGGATGCGGACGCGATCAATGTTGTGAATATGCGCGGTAACGGGGAAGTTATTATCGGGGATTCCGATAATCAGATCATGGTGCTCGATTCCGGTTCCACGCAGAAATCCATGCCGATAGACGGCATTGAGATCCTAGAGGACAAGGACATCCGGATTCTCGACAGCAAAAACCTTGATGATCGTTTCGTCGATGGTATTAGCTTCCTTTCGCACTCGAAAATCGACGATCTAATTTTAGGCCCTAAATCTCTGTCCATCGACGGCGGAGTCACTGTTAACGAGCACGAAGATGAAGGTGAGTTTCATTTCATTATTGTTCATTTGTCCTCTCATCATTGGATCAATCCTCTGTCATTACAAAATTGTTTGAATTTATTAAATTGTTGCGCATTGAATAACAAATTTTTGGCGAATATATAAATTTAGGTTATTATTGTTCTGAAATTTTCATCGTGAAACAAGTTATAGCTTGAAATAACAATCTAACGTTATTGGGAAATATTTTATCGATGTCAATTGCAGCCATAGCAGTGCCTTCGAGTCAACAAGAATTAACAAACATTCTTAGTCATAGAAGCGACATTTCGACTCTGTCGACTACCTCCCAGCCTTCGATATCGTCTTTGTTAATGAAAAATCATTCATCATTGTCGATTTTGAACGATACACTTCCATATCTGAAAAGCAATACCAGCTTAGTCGAAGACCTTAATATACTGGGTAGCTCGACACTGGACGATCATCATTCCGTGTATGACGCGAAGATAAAATTGTCCTCTGTTTTCGACGACACTGAGCCTGATACTGGTCTAATACCTATTAGTCAATCGGATATGAAAATTCTTGGATCGGGAAGTTCCAACAAGGTAAAATGATTAAATCTTGATTGTTAAAATTTTTTTTAAATCTTAAACTTTTAGCGTAAGAGATATTAAATTATACTACTATATATTTATATAGTATCTTTTGGATTAGAATGTGTTATAAATTGAACGAAAGCTGTGAAAGATTACAATAATTTTTAAGTAATTTCTAAAATTGCGAAATAATTATTTTGCTTTTGTATTCGAATTCTGCGATTCGAATTCAAGGTTCTCGGCAGTAAATCAAATTGTCTGTCGTCATCGAAGTTGTTCCCGGGTCTGAATGAAGTAAAGATTCTGGGTCCGAAAAATCATAACCAAGAAATCATAACGTCGCAATATCAGGACGTAAAGCTGCTTAGTCCGTACGAGCAGTTTCTTAAGAACACCGCTTCGAACACGAATGGCTGCGACAGCGGCGAACTTAACACGTCTGGTGGATGTAGGAAGGAGGTAAAGATTCTGGGTAAGAAGTTGGGAACTGGCATTATTACCAGCACAGAGGAAGGTAACGTCGTGGAAGTCATCGAGGAGAAAACTAAGCTGGTAAGTGATTTCATAATTATCTTCAATTTGTTCGCTCACTAATCGTATCACTCTTTCGTACATCTTTAACGCTCCGTTCGTTTGATATTCAAATTCATTTGACATTAAACTGACGTCATGGAAAGGTGTAAATATAGCGAAAAAATAAATGGTTATACTTTTATTGAATAACGACTATAGAATTTTAACGACTAGAGAATTCTTTTAGCGAATTTCATTATCAAAAGTGAAAAGTTTAATAAATGTAACGTATGTTTCTCATAATGTATTAAATTGATATAAAAAAAAAATGCGGGACTTTACTGATTCATCCTTAAAGCGATGAATCAACAGCTTTGATTTTGTTCTCATCTTTTTAATATCAACCTTGTTCATTTCTCCGACACCAATCTACTTGCACGAAATTATCGACCAACAAATACCAATCTACTCGTATAAGATTGCACGAAATTGTATACGTAACGTTACAAATCATCAAGATAAACAAGGATGCAACTTCACCAATTACACATACTTACAAGAATTTAACATTTTCGAAAACACTCTTCAATCTTTATCTACTCAACATTTACAAAATTAATAAGGAAACTCAACATCAAGAACCATCAACATCAGTATCAACTGAACTCATAAAATTCAATTCTCATCACACATCTGGAAACACATTCTCGATTTTCTTTCATTCGATAAAATTATCAAAAATATTAATTAATTTTCAATCAACAAAGTAAAATGTTAATTGTTTGAAGATGATGGACGGCGGAGGAGGACTATGTAACAGCTCGGACAACACGGTGATCTCGTCGCTCCGATTGGACAGGCAGATCACGGAAAACGGCGGACCAGACAGTTTCTTGCTCCAAGTAAAGGAATACGATTACGTTTACAACTCGTAGAATCACACTGAAACGGAAAATTATTCCCCCTGATCTGTGTAGGCTTGTAGCCCATGCGACACGGACTTTTTGAATTTCGAGAATCGTTTGAAGGACACGTCGCCGGCCGGCCACTTCGAGCGAACCCAGAAGGATCCCAGGGATAGTTTCAGCTCCACCGGTAGCCTTCCCGATCTCGATTGATCGAGAATCCGATTCGAGCCTCCGTTTCACTCTCCCTGCTTTCTCATTGAAAGTTTCAGACGCTCTACGAGCGGAAATGTCGCATGAGATTTCTCAATGGCTGTGAAGGATGGATGCGATTCTAATTATGCGTGAAATTAAAATTTCGTCAGTTCTTCGTCGGTCCTTTCTCAGTTTTTAGTCGATATTTCATCGATCCTTTGTCGTCGATTTTGAAAGACTCGTACGAATATGGAAGTAATAGGATCCATTTCTTCTTTTCTTTTTTTTTTTTTTGCTCTCAATTTTTTTAATTCTTTTCATTATAGGATTTCCATATTTTAAGATCGTAAGATCTTGCAGAGTTTTCAATTCTTGTGATTTCGCTCTGACCGTCTTGCAGTTAGTTCGCCCCGATTTTTCTTTGCCGATTCGTTTCAGGGTGTTTTTAGTTAACTAGCGAAACGAGGAAATTTTAGCAGAAGTGAAAATTGCGAGGAAGACACCGGAATGCTTTTAATCGATCGCATCCTAAAAAAAATGTGGCGACCTTCGAACGTTCGCGAGGTATTTATAAATTTAGAAGGAACGTTAACGTTAGACGATTGATTGCTATTTTTAAATTTTAGAATATTTCTACGCGGTGAATGACAATTTTGTTGAGATTTCGAACTTGGTTTGCTGGAATGGGAAGGTGAAAAGATGAAAAAAAGCAGGAGAATGAGAGAGAGAGAGAGAGAGAGAGAGAGAGAGAGAGAGAAAGAGAAGGAGAAAATGTTAAAGAAACAAATATTAGCAAAGGATTTTTAGGAGAATCTTGTAGTACATGCGTAGAGGAATTTAAATGAGGTAATTTTATGGGGAATGCTAATGATTTTATTCATGAATGAAAAAGTTGTATTTTTGCGCGGCGTCCAGGCCGACAGTTTGTAAATTTTAATTCGCGTGCACGTGCTCGCGTCCCATGTTCAAATACTCATTGTTCATTTTCCGGGTTTCTATTTTAACGTGGCTGATTACATTGTATAAATTCGAATAGTATTTTATATTTGAATTTGTGGTTGGAGAATAAAATTATACGCAGAAAATTGTCTGCTGTAAAATTTATTCGTGTTTCTGCGTCTATGACAAATTAATATTTAGTTGTCAGATTTTATAAATTCAGGAGAAGTAAACTCAACTTCTAATGTTCCTTTAATCTTAAAACAGCAAATAATATTAAATGTTGGTACATTTTTATTCATTCTTTTTACATACGTATAAAAATTTGATATTAATATTAACATTAATATTGAGACAATTTTGAAGATTTGTACCATTTCTTATAGAAGAAATGACCAACAGACTGGAAAAACTAATCTAGCAAAAATCTCAGAACAAGTGAAACGATTCGAAAACTACCTAGCAAAACCAGTGAAATATCCAAACCACCCTGTGTCTCACTTTGAAGAAAACTTTCTCCAAAGGGATTCCTCCCATACACACACATACAAAGACACATGCACACATGTATCTTCCTTTTCTCAAGATTTTACTCTGGTGTGGTCGTTGATCCGACACAACACGTGTCACTGTCGCTTTCCGCTTTCTGCGCGCACTGCTTCGTGATATATGTATTACAGTTTTTTTCTCCCCCCTGACACCTTCTTTTCCGGTAGAACCCGAGGGACCGCTGGATTCGATAAAATTTACTCAACAGAAGGTGACGTTCGCCACGCGAACTTCTAGCCACCTTCATTTCCGGCTGTGTCCTCGTTCTCCGTCGCACCAGGGTCGTCTACGAGGTGGACTGAAATCAAGTTGGGTTAGGTTCGGGATCCAGACAAAGGGAAGCGTCACGGGAAAATTTCTGGCGGTCCGAACAGCTTTCCCTATTGCTGCCTCTCTCTCTTTCCCTCTTTGTCCTTTATATCGTTCTACCAACGTTGGTGCTGATAATGTTGAAACGTACGGGGATTTCGTTTCCCTGCTCAGAATGGATTTAATGGGATCCGGAAACGAAATTAGTTGTGTTGTTCGTGACGTAATTGGAGTGAAATTTCTATTCAATATATTCTCATGATAATTTTCTTTTTCCTCTGTATTCGGTGTTGTTTGAATTCACCTATATTTTTGTCTCTTCCATTCATTTCTCTTTAATAAAATGCATAGGATGTTGTTATAATTTACTTAATAATAATGGTACTTACATTCATGTATTTACAATGGTATAATGTAAAAATCATATATAAATCTAATCGTAAAGTATCGCTATGAAATTAACATAACAGTATTATCTGCATCGGGGTCAGGAGAATGAAAATATTTTATAATAGTAGAAACATCCATCAAACATTCCTCGTCTTCTTATCTCTGTTAAATATACTTTTCGTATATTTTAAGAAGGATAAAAAAGATTCTGGTCTTCTCTTAAAAATTAATGAATTAATGAATTAGTTCATTAACGAAAATAATTAAAATTTCCTGATTCTAAATTACATCTAGTACTAAATATAATTTATTATTGATGTGGAAATTGGCCATTTAGAAATTAAACGAACAAGATCTATCTTTCAAGTAATTCATATTACCAGAATATAGTGTCTTTTGTTTAATTTTTCGAAAATTAAATCGAATACATTGATTAGTTTAACTTCCGATTGAAATCTAATTACTGTATATATTTATTATACTATTATAAGTATATATTGACAGTAATTCGAAATAATACAATTTTAATTTCAATTTCGCTCTTCATTTCCGTAAAACATGTTTATTTGCACCAAGTTTGTACAAATTACATAATTACAGGAATGAGATCTAAATGAAATTTCGTGCAGTCTCATAATGATTACTTTACCTCGAATATCTCATTCATTTTTCCGCATTATTTGCATTCTGCGCATTTTTAAACACTTCAATTTCTTATAAATATACGAACGCCCATAATTTTCTACATCAATCTCTGTTTTATGTTTATTAAAGATATTTTTACGGTTTCGAATTGTACAAGAAGAAATTCGTAGAACATCTCTATTTCCATTAGAGATACCTCGTAGAATTACGAGCAAAGAATGTTCTAGAGAATGCCTCTATTCTAGTGTCAAACTATGTAAAAAGAAATTCGTAGAATATTTCTATTTACTTTCATTAGAGATACCTCCAGAGTGGAGGGCAACGCAAAAGGGACAAAAACAAAAAAGGGCAAAACTACGCAAAAAGGACTCGTAGAATATTTCTCCCATTCAGAAACTACGAAAGAAAAAATTTCGTAGAATGCCTCGTGAAACATTTCTATATCAGCGAGAGCCACGTTGAGAAAGAGAGAGGGAGAGGGAGGAAAAAAAGAATTTATATCACCACAGTGTTACCATAGATAAACTTCAATTTCTCAGCGAACTTCCACCTTGCACGTGCACGTCTTTGACAAATCGAGAGGGAATCGACCGTGAGTCGATTCGAAAAACTTTTATCCACCAAAATTGTGTGAACGAATCGACGTAACGCCATTGACTTCTTCGTTTCCCCTCGCTTTCCGCCTTTACAAGGTGTTCTTGCCTTGCGCGTTCGTTCGTTCGTTCGTTCGTTCGTTCACCCGCGTGTTCACCAAGAGACGTTACTCGTGGAGCGTTCACGGAAGGAGATCGAATTTGCGAAATGGCTGTGTACGAGGGTTGAATTTCTGACGAGGTAATTCGCGGGGGAAGCATAGCAGACCGACGTCCCCGCGTAGAACGGAAAAAGTTGCAAGGGTGAGAAATTCAAAGTGAATTCCACTGAAATAGGCGTCCCCGACGATTCACTTCGTTACGAGTGACAAGTTATCAAGTCTTTCTTGCGAGAGCATCGTTCAATGGACAGAATGATTTTCGCTATTCTTCCTTGTCGACGCGTTTTGACTATACGCAGGCACAGACGAGGTATAAGAAAAGACCTCGCATACAATGTATTTTTTTGTTCCACGATTTCAGGGTCCTAGGATCCCCTTACCATTTCGTGTTATTCTGTCGTACCGATTTAGGCAGGTCTTCCGCCGCAGCATTATTAGAGAATTAAAATAAAATATGGACATTGTGAGATATGCTTCGAGAGTTATTTATTGAATTGAACGTGGCGATACTTCACCAATGAAGGAATATAACAATTTACACAATTGTCTTTGCGAAAAACCTGTCTTTGGCGAGACATTTCAATTTTTACAATATTCGAAAATTATTCACTTTTACATTTGCTGCATAATGTAAAATAAAGATCTTTGAAACAAATGATTATTAAAGTAGAGAATTTGCGCTTTAAAATAAAATCAAGTTAATTATTCTGCAATTTTGTTTTCAGAAATTATAACAGTTTAAAGTATTGACAACTTTTCATCAAGTGTGTAAATATTTTCGTTCTTTTTTAAGAATGTCTCATGAATTTTGTGTATTTGATTTAAATCAGAGTTTTTACTTTTTATTGCAAGTCATTTCGTACGAGGCGCGCAATTACAGCGCCACAACGGTGAAATATGGAATATACTTCCTACGATTATCGAATCATGATCGATATTTCTCACAATCGATTTTTAAACGGGAAACATGGCGGAAAAGAGGACGCCTCATCTGTAAAGACGTCACATCTGTAAAGACGTCTTATCTGTAAAGAAGAAAGTTTTATCCAGAAGAATCATCCAGAAAGAAGTATCATTGAAAACTTCTCATGTAAAAATATAAATCAATAATTGTTGGATTTGTGTTTGTATTGTGAATTTTTAAAACGAAATGTGTATTTTTGACTTCAATTCAAGGTAAGATTTAACCAAATAATTATACATATAATTTTCAACAATTAAGAAATAATAGCATATAAACGTTTAAACAGAACATACCATGTTAAAAGTTATTTATAATTTTATATTAAAATTTAATATCAATTCTATTTTGTACAAATATTGTGACCTTGTAATATGACTACCTTTTTTATTATGTATGTAATATGTATTTTGTTTCTATTGTAACATTTTCTATTAATTTATCGATTCTTAAACCTTATACTGCATAATTCTTAACAATTTCAATACTAAATCCAATAATAATTTATTGAGGATGTACGTATTTAATGGCTAAAATAATAATTCTACTATGTAATATAACAAAGTTTCTTATGTCCCAGTAAAGTGTTGACAATTTTTCATCAAGTATATGAATTTTTTCGTTCTTTTTAAAGAATATCTCATGAATTTTGTGTATTTGATTTAAAACAGAGTTTTTATTCCATTTTTTATTCCAAGTCATCATGTGAAACACGCGATTACAGCGCCACAACGGTGAAACATGGAATATACTTCCTACTATTCTCAAATCTTGATCGATATTTCTCACGATTGATTTTTAAACAGGAAACATGGCGGAAAGGAGGACGCCTCATCTATGAAGAAGAAAGTTTTATTCAGAAGAATTATCCAGAAAGAAGTATTACTCAAAAGTTCTTATGTAAAATATAAATCAATAATTTTTGGATTTGTGTTTGTATTGTGAATTTTTAAAATAAAACATGCATTTTTGGCTTCAACTCGAGGTAAGATTTAACCAAATAATTATTACATATAATTTTCAACAATTAAGAAATAATAGCATATAAACGTTTAAACAGAACATACCATGTTAAAAGTTATTTATAAATTTATACCAAAATTTAATATCAATTCTATTTTGTACAAATATTGTGACCTAACCCAAACCTTGTAATATGACTACTATTTTTTATGATGTATATAATATGCTTTTGTTTCTATTGTAACATTTTCTATTAATTTGTCGATTTTTAAACCTTACACTGCATAATTCTTAACAATTCCAATATTAAATTTAACAATAATTTATTGAGGATGTACGTATTTAATGGCTAAAATAATAATTCTACTATGTAATATAACAAAATTTCTTATGTCCCAGTAAAGTGTTGACAATTTTTCATCAAGTATATGAATTTTTTCGTTCTTTTTTAAGAATATCTCATGAATTTTGTGTATTTAATTTAAAACAGAGTATTTTATTTTTTATTCCAAGTTATCAAGTGAAACGCGCGATTACAGCGCCACAACGGTGAAGTATGGAATATACTTCCTACGATTCTCGAATAATGATCGATATTTCTCACGATCGATTTTTAAACGGGAAACATGGCTGAAGGAAGGACGCCACATCTGTGAAGAAGAAAGTTTTATCCAGAAGAATTATCCAGAAAGTAGTATTATTCCAAAGTTCTTATGTATAATATAAATCAATAATTTTTGGATTTTGCGTTGCGTATTGTGAATTTTTAAAATAAAACATGCATTTTTGGCTTCAACTCAAGGTAAGATTTAACCAAATAATTACATATAATTTTCAACAATTAAAGAAATAATAGCATATAAAGTTTAAATTATTGTTAATACATTTATAAGAATTATAGAACATACTATGCTAAAAGTTATTTGTAATTTTATACCAAAATTGAATATCTATTCTAATCTGTACAAATATTGTGACCTTGTAATTGACTAACTCATTGTTTTATACACACACACACACACACACACACACACACACACACACACACACACACACACACACACACACACACACACACACACGCACA
>NW_025110071.1:551401-552983 GCF_011392965.1 Frieseomelitta varia
ACACACACACACACACACACACACACACACACACACACACACACACACACACACACACACACACACACACACACATGCACATATTTTATTATATGTTTTTACACATACACTTCTATTATTTATTGATACTTTAACTTCATATTACGTAATTCTTAACAATTCTTATAATTGTATTAACAATAATTTATTGAGAATGTACGTATTTACTAGTTAAAATAATAATTTTACTCTAATATAATGAAATTTTTCAGCTCTTAAATAAAGTCAAATGTAGAAGGACTTCAGCCTTCGAGGCTCGAAATTCGAAAAACAACAACACGAACAAAATGTTTATATTCGCCTCATTTATCGTGCCTGTTCGGACAGGATCACCCAATCCCCTCCTACTTTCTCAACTGAAGGATGAGACGTATCGTTGGGAGTCATTTGGCTGTGGAATTTCGTGAGAACAACACGTATTACGTGGCACTAGATTTGTAACTTTTACTAATCTATCGGTGGCGTCTTTTCGCTGGCGTCGTTTCTTCGACACTCTTTTACTTCAATTTATACCTTATTAATAGCATTTAATTAATATACGTGTGTTTGACGATTCATTGAGCATCTAGATAACGAAATCAAGTAAGTCTTTGAAACTTTTCGTGCTGATCTTTCTTCGATCATTGATTTCACTCGATACTTTGTCTTGTATGCTTTTTTAAAATAGAATCTGAAGTTGATTATCGATTCACTTTTACATATTTGCTTTCAGTTGACATATTTGTTCTAACTTTTGGTTTCTTTTTATGTAGGTTATTCCTTGCAAAGATAGCATAGAATGCTATGATCACTAATGAACAATCTGATGAATTTCCACGGAAAGTTGGTAACATTTTATTCATTCTACACAACATTTGGTTTACAATCTATATATATTTGGAATAAAATTCACAGTAATTTTGTAATTATATGATACATAAAGATGAAAAGGGAAATGATGAAATCAATTAATATTTTGTTTCGAATATGGATCGTAGTTTAATAGTATATGCTTTTAAATATATATTCTTGTATTATTAAATTCAAAATTTTCATACTTTACTATACTATACTTTGCCATAATATACTTTTTCTGAACGCTGACATGCAATTGAACGATTTAGAGCAAAATTTCACAGGTATATAATTTTTTATATATGTTTAGTTTTGAAATTATGATTTGTGCAAACATTTTTGAATATTTATAATACATGACAGGATATTACTAATGTGTATACTTTACTTTAATAACGAACATTCAGAATATAATGTCTACAAATATTTCTGCAAATATTGCGAATTACTTTATAATTTCCAACTATCTTTAATGCATATTCAAGTTTATAATTATTTTTTAGAAAAGTATATTTCCGAAGTGAACATGTTCTTTGCCCTTCTCCTTCTAATCAGCTTTATTCTCAGAAAATTTTTGTGACCGCGCGCAATGCGGTCGGTAGAGTCAGTGTTTGTTGCGAAATATGTTTTTTAATATTTTTCTGAGCAAAATTAGCTCTCATTAAATTAGATTATTAATTCATTTAAATTATAATTCGCAAAGATAGAG